>NC_030809.1:83390948-83540948 GCF_001704415.2 Capra hircus
GTGACTATTCCCTTATCACTAATATTACCTAAGGACCTGATCCAGCTGCATGGAATTCTCACAGCTGTTGGCTCAATGGACCACTTAAGCACTCCAGCTGCAGAAATGATGCACAATTCTTGAGGGGAAATCACCCACCTTCTCCAGCTGCATAATGCCTAATTGGGCATCCCAAGCTTTGCACTTGGCAGTTGGACTATCTAACACGGCTTATACAATAGCTGAGTGGCTGACAGTGTCCTAGAAAAAAAAAATCTCTTGAGAGGGCTTACATGGCCCCTAGGGAATAATGAACACACACCCATATTTTTGAATAATGTTGGAAGTGGTATTTTTAAACCAGGTACAATAGATACCACATAGATCCTTGTTCTTACAAGTGATTTATATAAGCTTGACAATCTTTGTAAAGTTTTTATAGACAATGACTAACTAATTATCACAGATTTTAAAACTTGACATATATACAGGATAACTCTTTTAAGTCAACCAATAATATTTCATTTCCTTCTCACTTCATTTTTATTTTTGTGAATACATATACATAAACAGTTTATAAAGTAGATTCCCAAACTCATTTTCATTTGATGTTTCTACCACTTGAAAGTCATCATGGGGTAGCTATAGCTACCAAGATAGAAACACAATTTCAACAAATCTCACAGAATTTAGGATCATCTTAAGTTGAAAACTAGAGCCTTCTAAGTATGGAAAGGCATGGTTAGGGTGAAAATTTTTAACAACTAATTTTTAGATCTCTGCCACCCTCTCAAAATATTCCCTACTGATGAAGAAGCCAAGGAGAATCTATGCATGGAAAATTGTAAGCACAGTTGTATAAGAAGAAATGAGGCACAAAAAGGAAAAGGAAAGAGGATAATATTGAGAATGTGTTATTTCTCACATATTTTTGTGTGCATTGTTTTATTTTTCTACACACAACAACTCTCAGATATAAACAACATTAGTCCCATTTTATAGAGAAGGAAAATTGAGGCCCATATAGGTTATAAGATCAGATGACTAAATCCATTAAGTGGGAGAGTCAAGACGCAAAGCCACACTAGTCTTCCATTGAAAAATCCATGTTTTTCCTGTACTCATCTGCCACTTATTTAGAATTAAGATGATGATGAAGAATTTGATATGAAAATATCACCATTTGAGGCTCATTTAATTCAGCATACCATTCCAATTATACATATAGTTATATCTAACAAATTTAATCAAAGTGTGGCCAAAAATATCTAAAACAACTGAAAAAAATGCTTATTCCACTTATCAGCTGTTAATCTATAATGTGTTTCCTAATTTACTTCATTTCTCAATGTTTCCCCCAAATTCAGTCTCTTGGAAGAAAATGTGAGCAAAGCAATTTGGGAAGGGACCTTCTAGTTTAACAGAGTCCACAAGTAAAAACATTATAGTGTCAGAGAAAAAAGCTCCTCTATGTCCTCAAACCACAGTTCATTCATTGGAACTGGCCAATGTCCTACAAACATTTTTATTTCACTTTGTTTTTCAGCTGTATGGAAATGTGAAGAACAATACCTGCATATCCCTTAACACATGGATGAAGACCCATGTCAATTAATATGTGATGTTCATCGGCTCATCCCACTCAGGTTACCAGAGTCACCAGCTACAAGACCATGTCTGCCAGGTGGCTCAGATCTGTTTCACTGCATGGACAGCACCCCTCTCAGGTGGCGCTAGTGGTAAAGAATCCGCCTACGATGCAGGAGACATAAAGGACGCAGGTTCGATCCCTGGGTCAGGAAGATCCCCTGGAGGAGGAAATGGCAATCCACTCCAGTATTCTTACTTGGAGAATCCCATGGACAGAGGAACCTGGCAGGCTACAAAGAGCTGGACACGACTGAAACAGTTTAACACACGCATGGCGAACTCACACCTTCCATCAGTGCAGACAGTTCAGCCCAAACCTGCCATCAGCATGGCAAGTTAATCATGCTGCCTTTATAAACAAAGAGCACATCTATTTTCATAATATCATTTTATGTTTCCAATATGAACATCTCAGTAGTCTTTAATCAAGTCGTAACTTCTGAATTTCTTCTAGGGGGAGCCTCAGAGCTGTGCTTCGGGGTAGAAACAGAATGACTGGGATAACATGCTGGAGGACATGAGCAGCAGACATGCTCTGGGTACCCCCAGCTCCTTGATTCCCTCTCTTCCTACCTCCTCCTCTTCCCCAAAGATTGGGTTAGTGGCTTGGGTAACCTTCTGTTTCCCAATTTTCCTAACAATATTTTATCAGGAGCTTGATACTCATTTTACTAATTGCTAATTAACCAAGACCAATCCCTTAAGAATCTTTGACAATGTAAGTAAAAAAAAAAAAAAAAAAAAAACCCTCACTTCCTCTTCTTGTGCAAAGTGTGGGACAAATGCGTTATGCCTGACTTCAATGTTGAGCTGAAGGTTATACATAAGAAATATGTATGACTCAGATGTCACGATGGCTCTGGAGTACTAAGGGAACAATTAAGAGTCCCCATTAAGAGTCCACGGCCTACTGAAAATTTCAGAACCTCTCTCTGGCATACAAAAGTGCTAACAATAGCTGAATTAAAGGTTATATTCTATCTAACCAAAAGCTTTCAACAAATTATTGCAGAAATAAAGAACTACCAGTTAGATACAAAACTTAAATAAACAAAACAGATATTCACCTAGGTTAGTTTCTTTTCCAAGAGGATAAGGGAGCATTATTAAATATAACCATTTTTATAGACTTTAGGGGGTGAAAAAATGGCTTATATGTAATACACTCAAAATAGCCAATCAATGGTAAATCTCAGTTCACTGGCAACATAAATGATGGTCCCCAGTTATGAAATAAAAATTGAGTTAAATTAGTGTTGCTTTACAATGTTGTGTTAGTTTCTGCTGTATAGCAAAATGAATCAGTGAATATGTACATATATATCCCCTCTTTTTGGATCTTTTTCCCATTTAGGTCACCACAGAGTACTGAGTGGAGTTCCCTGTGCTTGCAGTGGTTTCTCATTAGTTACCTGTTTTTATACCCCAATAAAATGTTTTAGTTGAATTAAAGTAAACCTCTTAACCATGACAGAAGTATTTTGGGGCAGAGCATTGGTGATTTAGGAATTAGATCAACAAAACCACATGAAGTTGCATGATGTCGTTTAGGATAGGAATTTGATTAGATTATATTGCTCCAAAGCAGGGAGGTGGGAAAGGAGCCAACAGGGTGAACATGTATTTTGTGAAAGACACAATTCTAAGCGTTGTACATCTATCATCTAACTATATCGTATCAGCAAAGTTCTGGGGTATGTATAACTATTTCTTTCTATTATTATTGACAGGTTGAACTTAGAAATGTGGAGGAAATCTACTTTATCCAAAATGATTTTGTTAATCAGTTTCCAGAAGACCTCATCTACAGGGCAGTCACACGCATGAAACCAAAGGGCTATGTTTTGGCAAAGCCCTAAGGTATTTTATAGGATGAACAGAAAATACAACATTTGCTTTCTGGATGATACAACACATTTTTAAAGCTCATTTGAATAGCAAGAAAATATGCTTATGACTATTAACTAACATTGCCCATATTAAATGATTTTTCAAATTAAAAATGAATTACTGAATCTGGTGGATACTATGACTGTCCTATTAAGAAATCAAACAAAGCAGATATCTGAATCTCCCTCATGCCAAAATTAAAGACACAGAGAGGACAGAGTATATATCTTCCAGAAAAATTCCAGTTATCCTTTTCTTATGACCCATAAAATATTAAAATCAGATAAATAGATATGTATTTAGTCTACCTATACAATCTGTTTACTAGTTTGAGATACAGAAGAACGTTGGAGTTAGAAACAACCCCAAAATGGAAGGCTGTCAAAATCTTGCTCTCAAGAAGCCTCCTTTATCATCGAGTTTGTTAGAAAAACTAACCCAAGTTTTTCTTTTTTGTTTAGTCATTCTTTGGATTGCAACCCAAGGGCTAAAACTACTGTTCCAAGGAATTACAAGGAATTGAACCCATGAATTACTTCAGTCAGCTTATTAAAATGGTCAAAGCTTCTTGAAATTATTCAACAATGTGATTGTGCTGGGTCAAATAGAAATCTCTTACCGAAGATTATTTAATAGCAAAGGTTTCAGTCATTTTCTACTAATGGTCTTCTTTCTAACCTAAAAAAAGAGAGGAACCATTTCTCTAAGCATGGAATCTAGCAAGCAAACACCATGAACTTGCACTGCCAGGGAGAAGATATGATGAACTCCAGCTCAGAATCATATTGAATCAGGTTCAATTCAGGACATAAAATGAAATGAAAAGCCCAAACTAATTAGATTGTAATGAGCAGTTCATATGCCTTATGTCGTTTTATCACGTGCAGTAGGTGCTGTATCCCTACAGTGAATGACTTCAAGCAAGTCATCAGCTTGTACTGTGTTCAAGAATGCTAATCAGAAGGAAAAGGGTCTTTTTATGACATGCTTGAAGAAAACAAGATTGATTGTAGCTTCTTGATCATAGCAGTGCCTGTGGAATGGCTTTATCTCTATTAAACTTCACTCGCATTTCTGGAAAGCATGGAGTGTCCTAATGAGACAGGCAGAAATAAAGGAGTTCATTAGTAGAAAATTGCTCAAGTTGAAATGTCATGTAACAAGTTGAGAGCTGATATTCTGAAGAATGGTATTCAGTGTCTGGGTCTGAAACTCAAATATCAGTCACAGGTACCATTTTCGATTTGGGGGCCTCTTTTTCCCACATCTCAACTACTATATTAGTGGTTCGGTGAGTTAACAATTCTGAGGCCCAGAAGAACTTTACTTATTTCATTAAATATCTCATAGGGAAAAAAACCCTATGATTGTCATAGGGTTCCAAAGTGATTTTCATTGTATGGTCCCATAGCTTGAGGGAACCACATGAAACTAAGCAAAGAGAAACTTACAAAAGTAATTCCATTTTGTGTGTGCAAATCATTTGCCAACTTGTTCTTGATCCATACACTACCCTTCCCCTGCTCTGCTCTGTATTTCTGGAAACTATATTTCCTGGTCTGCTCTGCCAACTGAATTTTGGTGGATTTGGCCAAGGGGGGGACACTGGCAGACTCCTGGGGGAGTCAGAGTATTTTTTTAATCCCTGCTCTTATTTCCACCCTTGGCAATGATCCTACCTTCACTGTGATTCTACTGCATTGGAGCAATCCCTGCTCCCTCCATGCTCATAGCTCCAATAGGAGAGTCCCCACCTGGGTTCTAGTTCCCCAGCTATGGTCCTCATCTCAGAACTCTGAAAGAAATGCCTCCTCCTTGTGTCCTTTCAATCTTGGGGTAGTAGTAACTTCCTACTATTTCTAATTTCTAGATCACCTTACCAGCTCCTTGCCAACACTTCCATCATCTATGTAACCAACTCACTGTATTAAATTGCCTGTCTTTGAAATACCTAGAATATTTTTTTGTTTTCCTGCCTGAACTATGACAGATCAAATCTTTTTATTTAGAAAATTCCTTCTCAGAAATCATATTTCCTTTGAAACTGAGAAAATAATCAAGGGAAGAATGAAGAGGAAAGAAAATAACTACCAAAAGGAAAAGCTTTACATGAAGCTCTCTATATGACAATTCTCCCACAGTATAGTCATTTATTTGTGTATTTGCTGGAAGTTTCTTTTAAAATGATGACAATTCAGGGTCCTTTGAACATTTGAATGTCTGCACACTTCTAACCTCCTGCAAATATTCTCTAAATAATTTGTTTACATTCTACTTAACTGTCAGTTAATTTGCTGCTAAAATTATGTTTTTGTGTTCATATGCAACATTATATCTTTGATATTTTTGATGCAACACATACTAAATTTCATTTGCAGTGTCTTAGTAAAATGAAATAATTGTAAAATAAATTTCAAAGTCAGTAATGAAAGGGAGCTAGATTTCATATGATTTGTAAGATATATTTTGGTTAAGAAAAGAAAGATACTCTCTTCTTTTTTTAGCTTGTCTTCTCTCAGGAAATCTTGAGCCAACAAGAGAAATCTTATTTGTGATTTAAAAAGAAGGGAACTGGGTAAATATTTAGCCTATCCTTAATTATCCTTTATAATACTGAATATTTACATTTCCACATAGTTGGAATTTTCTCTCAGTGATTTGGCAAGTATAAATTATCCTTGCCCTCCAGACTCCCAGGTTCTACAAGGAGAACATCAATGTTGCATTTTTAAAAGGCTACAGTTTTATTATTAACAATTAATCCTGGTTTGAACATGAATACTCTGAATTGCTGTAATTGCAGTTACTTTGCATTTACATTAAATAATATTAATGCTGGAGGCCCTTCATTGCCTGCTGATGGCAAGGTTATTATAGCCCCCAAAGCCTATTTTGAAATCCTCTCACCAAAATTCATTTAATACATCAGAAATGCCCAACAGAGGACCATCCTGGAGAATTGCCCATGGTTTTTAAGTAGCAAAAATACAGGCATCTCATTTTTAATGTGGGAGGTTGGGCAACCCTCCATGCCTACCAGCAAACAATGACTGCTCTGACTCCATCTTGGTAACAGTTTGGTCAGACCCAGCATTAGCCTTTCCCAGCTGAACTTGTGCTCTGCACCTCTCTTCATTCCAGCGTATTATGAATGTCCAGATAATGTCTTGAATTTAAACCATGCCTTGCAAAATCAACCTCAGGTGATAGACCTGATGCACAGGGTTTTCCCTGGAGCTAGAAAGATCCAAGAAAGAGAAGAGCCACTTCCAGTGAAAGCCTCAGCCTCAAAGAAGCTGAGAGATTTAACTAGCTGTCTCGATGCCTTTCTACTGAAAAGGGGTGAGTGCTTTATGTTGCTGGGGTTGCCATCATGAAATACCACAGAGGGGGTGGTTTAAACAACCGAGATTTATTTTCTCACAACTCTGGGAGCTAG
Source organism: Capra hircus (assembly GCF_001704415.2). Classification (NCBI taxonomy): domain Eukaryota; kingdom Metazoa; phylum Chordata; class Mammalia; order Artiodactyla; family Bovidae; genus Capra; species Capra hircus. Next base: position 83,397,907 of record NC_030809.1, read on the forward strand.
AAAGTCCAAGATGAAGTTGACTGCAGCATTGGTTTTTTTCAGGGGCCTCTCGCCTTAGCTTGCATGTTGTCCCCTTCTTGCCATATCCTCACACTGTCCTTTATCTGCTCAAGCACACCTTTGGTCTCTCTGTGTTTCCAATTTCCTCTTCTTTAAAGGATGCCAGGTAGATTGGTTTAATTTCCTCTTTAAAAACTCTATCTCCAAATTCAGTCTTATTCTGAAATAATGGGGATTACAGCTTCCACATATGAATGTGAGGGTAGTGGTGTGGGGACATGGAACACAGTCCAGCCCATAACCATGAGGCTCGTCTTCTTTGACCCTATACTCTCTTTTCTGTAAACTTTCCCTCCCTTAGTGGTTCACTCATCCAATATCTTCATCCTTAAAGATTCTTTACTCTTCGGTTCTAGCAAGATTCCTTGGAGTAGGAAAAGCTCATGTTACACTGTGATTTAAACAATAACGCAGGCCCATGTATTAACTTTTTCAAGTATATTTGCTTCAAAATAGGGGTTGAGCGTTAATTTAAAAAAATAAAATCATATTTGTGAAATGGCATGCACCAACAATTCAGACTTAACTGTGGCATTTTGTGCCTTTCCATGGCCTTTGAAATCACATCACATCTGGAGCCATCTCAATCCATGGCTTGTAGAGTCTTCCTACGCTAACTGCCATCATTATCATTCAAGCCTACCTGACAGTTTCCATACTACGGTGCTTTTATCGAGTGCCGGTAGGATGCTACATCCAAGGAAGCTACTAAAAGTTGGTAAGTAGTGCTTGAATACAAACTTCCAACCCAGAGCTGCTAGAAATTATGTTTATGATTCAATAAATGTGTTTTTTTGACTATTGCCCAAACTGTGCCCCAGCATGACCTGAGTGGACTAATCCTGCTAAGGGTACTATTTTTGGATGTCATAAATCTAAGCTTCTGGCTATGTCTAGTCATTAAATATCCCATGAAACTTTTCATAACACTAAGGGTTTTTAATCCCCAGCTTCTGGCCAAATTCCAACTGGAATAATTATGTTCTGCTTATTGTACCTAAATTCTCAAGTAGAGTTATAAGAGACTCATTGTCTTATAGTATCATCTACACAGTTAAACTGTAATCTATAGAGTACAGTTTTTAACATGGGAGAATCCAAGTGTTATATAAATCTATAAGTTATATTCCCAATCAAACTCAGTTCAGCCATTGCATTTCTTCAGGGACTTTGAAACAATTTGCATGCTAAATGCAGTTGATAAGTGCTAAATTTTATGTTATCTTAAAAATATTATGTTACCTTAGAACCCAGGAGTTCTCCATGAGTCTCTTTTCTAACAACAGGAAAATAGAGACTCTGCCTGAATTTCATTATTGTTCACGTGATTGTTTGGGAATTCAGTTTCAACTCAGAAACACACAAAATGTTACAGGCAACTTGAATTCATTAGGTTCTTCTGATTGTATGGGAAGTTAAAAAGAATGAAAGCCTGGTCTTCCAATACACCATACCACATGAGTGAAGTTTCCAGTTTATCGTTATGAGGGGAGAAAGAATACCAATTGTTCAAAGGTTTGGTCACCTAACATTGAACAGATAAACAAAAATTTTTCGATGAAGAGATTCTACAACCTAAAAGGCCTTAGATGGGTAACTGTAGCTCTTGCCAGAGGAGGGTCCAGCAGGCATCCTAGTGGCAAGGTTGAGGGGTGGGATGGGGAACCCGAAACACTGGTGCCAAGTGAGGCTGGCGTGGAGGTCACTGAGAGGGAGACTGCTAGCCTTGGCTCGTCTCAGCTTCACAGAGAGAAAAAGACACAACTTGCCCCCATAAAACAGTAACAGGAGGTGCAGTGGAGCCAGGTAAGAAGTGTTTGCTCTCATTACTGTTCAAGGGACCTGACACTTCTTGGGCAATATAAACAAATGACTTATCTTTTTCAGCTGCAGCAGAGGAAAATGTTCTTTGCAAAGCACCTAGACTTATTCTCTGATTGCAATTCCTATTTAAATGACTTCCAGAGTCTCATGTATCCAACCAGCTGTCCAGGAAGACCGGCATCTGCATGTTGTCACCCATATGGAGTAACCACCCTGGCCCTGTGATAGGGCCTCCAGGGCAAAATGTAATTGTGTCTCTTTGGAACTGTTGGTTTGGCTTTTTTTTTTTTTTAGTATTTATTTATTTATTTGACTGTGCCAGGCCTTAGTTACGGGATCTTTAATCTTTGTTGCAGTATGTAGAATCTTTGGGCTTCCCTGGTAGTTCAGCTGATAAAGAACCCATCTGCAATGCAGGAGACCTGGGTTCAATACCTGGGCTGGGAAGATCCCCTGAGCATGGCAACCGGCTCCGGTATTCTTGCCTGGAGAATCCTCATGAACAGAGGAGCCTGGTGGGCTGCAGTCCATGGGGTCACAAAGAGTCAGACGCGACTGAGTGACAAAGCACACGTGCAAAGTGGTATCTTCAGCTGCAGTATGTGGGATCTCGCTGCCTGGCCACAGATCAAGCCTGGGCCTCCTGCTTTGGGAGCAGGAAATCTTAGCCACTGGACCACCAGAGAAGTCCCTTTTTTAACTCTCACATCAAGAATACAGAACTCATATATCCAACCTGCATCCCTGGGCCACATGTGGAGCCCTGAATCTCTTGTTCCACGTACAGGGACAATAGGAAGCAAAAATTCTGCAGCCACAAAATTTAGCTGATTTACAAATACATTTTTCTCCTACTTAATTTTGCTTTATTACTCTCCAAATAACATTCTGACAAGACTAAATTGAACTCCAAATGGGATAGATCTTCAAACATTGATTTCACAGATTTCCTTCTGGTCAATAGGACAGTAAATAGCATGTCTCACCAATTCAGATGTGAGAGACTTGATCCAAGCTAAGATAGTTCAGGAAAATCGAGCTGCAAATCTTTAAAGAACTGATATATATTTGGTATTTTATTGTACATTTAATTCCAAAAATTTTCACCCTTTCTCAAGAAACAAACTGGAAAACTATAAAAGTGCATTTGGTGAAAATCTAAGAGTTACATTCTCATTTAAGCTGTTTCCACTTTTTCCCCCTCTTCAAATTTTGAAGCACTTCAAGTCTTTAAAACTGTTACATACCCAGAAGGGTTGGCAGAATTAGGACTGGAATAAAATAGGATATGATTTGTAAAATCATCTTCATATATTTGAATAAGGTATGCTTCTCCCTCTCAAACTTATTCTGTAAAATGGCTCTTATAGCAGTTGTTAACACCATAGTGTGAATATGAGGCAATGTGCTATCTCTCTCAGTAATATTTGCATTTTGGATCTCATTTCTAATTGTGGAATGAAATAATCTGTTCCAGATAAAAGAATTTTCAGTGTAAGCCCAGAAATTATTTTTGAGCTCTACTTGATCACCTTTTTTTGGTAGCTTGAAGGGAAGACTCTCAGAAAGTAGTTTTTCTTGAGAAAATATTCTCTTCCTGCCAATTTTGCTTTACAAAACTACATTGTTTTACATTATGTATGTTAATCAATGCACTTGGAGACTGCAGGGAGCTGGAAGGACTTAGAGCTGGAAGGACTTTAAAGTTTATCTAATCCAATCCCCTCATCCAGAGATTTTAAAATAATAAATCTACAGCTGTCTTTAGACTAATCTTTGATGCAAACAACTCACTGTTTCATCATGGTCTTCCTCCAGATGAATGTCCATCGACGATATGATTGAAAGCTGTCGCTGGTGCATCTGTCTTTATATCTGGGCCTGTCCGTTTGCACAGCCCAGAGACATGGCCCGTGAGGTGATGCCACAGAACCACCCACAGGGACTGTGTGCTACAAGTCGTTTTCTCTGGGAAGGTGATAGATTTAAGTAATACATGATCTCGAATCTCATCTCCTTACTGGCCAATAGTAAACACATGTGTAACAGCAGTCTGGGGTCAAAGAGGAAAATGTGACCCTTGAAAGAGACAAGTTGACAGGCCACATGGGGAAAAGCCCCGGGTCTGAGCTTCACTGACACAGCCTTCTAACCAAGGGGCTTACCAACCACAGATAGGTATCAATAGGCACACACACATCTTAAGAGGAAATCACTTACCATCATTGGCCCACTTTTCAGCAAATGAATGTTAACACATTATCAAGTTTCCAAACAATTATTCAAATCATTAGAATGTGCTGGTTCTCTCTTCCTCTGTTACTAAAGAGTGTGTTGAGCTGTTGACTGGTGATGTGAGTGTGCCACCTAAGGAGTGAGGTGGGATTTATTCTTATTATTAATAACAGACTTCATGTAGGCCCTGGCATGATCTGCAAGGCTTAACACTCCAAAGCTAGAGATCACAAGTTACCCATGACATGATGGAATTTGTTTTTTAATGAGTGTATTTCATCTTAACTCATGTTGTCATGTGGAGCAATGACTTCACCTAAATGTAGCTAAGCCATAAAAGGTGCCATATTCTCCTACTAAAATATTATTAGCATTTTACTAGGCTCCTGTATCCTATAATAAGAAGCAAAGAAAGAATCCAGATTTCTACAGTTCTCTTTTTCCAAGATAGAAATGAACTTAGCATGCCTTCAAGAAAAGACTATAATCGTATGATTATATAACAAAGGTAATTTTGTTCAGCATTTTAAATGAAGAAATTCAGAAAATAAAATGCAAACAATATAGAAATGTCTGTGTCTTAAAGAACTTAAAATTGATCTACTTTATTTTACATATATCTTGAGGAACTACATCTCCAACTCTTAGGATACTGAGTCCCAATTGTATCATTGTTTTCAATTAACATGCATTTGCCCAAGAGGGACATGTGAAACAACATAGCACCAATAGAGAAGGCAGATGCTCGTAGTTTGCCAGAAGCCCACAGCCATCTCCGGACGTCTGTTCCAAAGCAACTATGAACAGGGCACTGTGTCATTTGAAAGGGGTTGGCCTGCTCTACTACCTTCAGTAAGATTCAAGCCTGCAGAACAGTGACCCAGATCTTCACTGCAATAAATCTTTCCAAAGGGAGTGAGTGAGCGTTAGTTGCTCAGTTGTGTCTCTGCAACCCCCTGGACTTGTAGCCTGTGAGGCTCCTTTGTTCATGGAATTCTCCAGGCAAAAACTCTGGAGAAGGTAGCCATTCCCTTCTCCAGGGGATCTTCCTGACCCAGGGATCGAATCCAGGTCTCCTGCATTGCAGACAAACCCTTTACAGTCTGAGCCACAGGGAAGTTGCCAACTGACCGACCATTCTGGAAGACAATTCCTGTGTTCTAGATCCACTGTGCTCTAGGTCACCTGTAACAGCAGGAATCATACTGAATTCCCTGCTACCAGATTGTCTAGAACACAATCTTACATGTACTCAGTGCTTTTTATTTTTTTTATTATTTATTTTTGGCTGCACTGGGTCTTCACTGCCGGGCACATGTTTTCTCTAGCTGTGGTGAGTGGGGGCTGCTCTTTGTGGTGGTGTTTGGGCTTCTCCTTGCAGTGGCTTCTCCTTATGGAGCAGGAGTGTGAGAGAACAGGCTTGGCAGCTGTGGTGAATGGTCATAGTTGTCCCTCGGCATGTGGAATTTTCTGGGAACAGGGATCAAACCTGTGTCCCCTGCATTGCAGCCAGATTCTTGGCCACTGGACCACTCAGGAAGTCATGAAGTAAGTGCTTAATAAATTTGTTTATTTAAGAATATTGCATGTTTAACAACTTAGTTGACATTACCACCATCTTCATTCACTTTTATTCCAAATGCACCTAGAGCCCAATCAATAGGAGCCGATCTTTTGCTACTTAATTAATTTCCTGAGTGTAGAAATTAAGGGAGTCATACAGGAGGCTTAGAAACAAAGTGCAGCTCTTCAGGGGCTAGTAGGCTCAACTGAGGCTTCCTGGTGGCTCAGTGATAAAGAATCCACCTGCCAGTGCAAGAAACTCAGATTTGATCTCTAGGTTGGAAAGACCACCTGGAGGAGGAAATGGCAACCCACTTCAGTATTCTTACCTAAGAAATCCCATGGACAGAGGAGCCTGGCAGGCAGCAGTTCATGGGGTTGCAAAAGAGTTGGACCTGACTTGGTGACTAAACATATACACATATGCTAAATCTAGTTAGTGGTTAATTCAACCCATCCTCCATATAAGCTGGGAGAAAGAGAAATTCTAAAGGTAGAAAAAGATGGGACAGAGAAACTGAACAGCATTGGAGGTCTCTTGAATTCATTTGTATCAAAGTAGCTTCATTATTTATATCTATCTGATATAAGATTATCTCCAGAACCAAAAGGAGTGCCTTTTGGAAGAAGCAGAGCAATACTACCATGAGTTGATTCAGATAACTAAAATCTGATCTGCTATGCAGAATATGTTGGTTAGTTAGTTTGTCATGCTCAATTTTAGATGAAATTGTCCTGATCATAGTCCCTGCATGGGAAATAGCCTTAGGCTATTTTGTGCATAAGAATATTTACTGATACAACCAGTAACAGAAACCATTAGCCTAGAAGAGCCAATCAATTTCTTTCCCCTAAATTTTTTCAAGGAAGTGCATTCAAAGTGTGGTGGTTGCTAGACCTGAAGGATAATGAGTGGGGTGAAGATCAGTGACCATGTTGGATCATGCCCAGAATAGCTAAGCTGAGAAACCCTCTCAAGTAAGAGCCTGCCCTACTTCAAATAGAGGTTTCAATGAAATAAAAATGCCTTGATGAGAAAAATCACTCTCCATAGCTTCCAGTGTTCAATCCCAGAGCTATCCAAACTTTTAAAGAAATTCCTTCAGGCTAATGAAAGGATAAAGGCATTACAGATGGAAAGAGAAGGACAAGTTTTGAAATCTAGACAAATTAAATATAAAAATATAAAAAAATTAAATTTATTTAGTGTTTTCCTTAAGTGAAAGTGAAAGTTGCTCAGTTGTGTCTGACTCTTTGTGACCCCATAGACTATACAGTCCATGGAATTCCCCAGGCCAGAATACTGGAGTAGGTAGCCTTTCTCTTCTCCAGGGGATCTTCCCAATGCAGGGATTAAACCCAGGTCTCCCACACTGCAGGCAGATTCTTTACCAGCTGAGCCACAAGGGAAGCCCTTAAATGAACACAAAAATGAACATAATGTGATGACCACAGTGTATGCCAGCAATAGTGATAGCACCAAAGAGAATTAATATCTAATGGTGCAAAAGTTATTTGGGTTTAAATTGCCTAAAGACTACTTGTTAGTACACTTCACCCTGCACTATAGTTTACTGAGCAACAACAAAAACTTCAGTGCCAATATGCTAGCCAAGAAGAACTGCAATAGAAGCTCAAGCAGACCCCTCTGGCTAAGTTGGAGATACTTAAAACATCACCAAAATGATGTGCATGTGATTTTGCAGAAGTAACACCAACACCAAGCACTTACAAATGGGCCAGATTCTCCAAAACTTCTATATAGGGAAAACGTTTAAGGATCAAAATAGAAAATGATGCTTTAAACTAAAGGCAGCCTTGCAAGTAATCACATGCCCACTTGCTCAGGGTGATAAATTACACTTGCCCATGCTTTTTATACTTTTTCTATGACTTATGAGAAGATCACAGGTAATTTTTCTCTTTCCATTCATACTAGCAAAGTTGCAACCAGGCTGTCCATGTCTGTCTGGAATAAAACAACTTTGACTGGAGACAAAACAGGTGGTGAGAGAATGTAGCAGCTAAGATGTTAGACTGAAAAATAAAGAGGGCGTTGGGGTGGGTGGAGAAGAGAATCACTGAAGACCAGTTCATACCACTGAGAGGACAGCTGTGCGAAATAAAACTCAACTGTGATCAAAATTGCAATTGACAACCTGAAGACAAATGGAGGGCCGGGAGACAGACAGTTTGTTGAGAAAGCTTGGCACCCATAAGTTTAGCCAGAGCACTATGCAAAGAAAATAGAATGCAGATGCGGAGTAAAGCAGCAGAGATGTGCTACGAGTAGGGACTGTAAACATCTAGTCCATCAGGTGAACTTAAAGTCATTGTGCTGGGTATGAGGCTGTGTCTGCTGGGCTCACAACCAGTCTTCAGGGAATCAAACATGGTTCCCACAATCCTCAGCATGAACATGACTTTCTCCCACAGTCACACAGCCCATGCCAGTGACCTTTTCACTACCTTCCCAGGTAAACTGTAGTCTGACCCAGTCATCCCAGTCCAGAGGTCTTTGGCAGCAAATGTTCTTTCATAGTGACCGTGGATGATACTCTTAACCTCCCAAACAAAAGATCATTTTTGACAGATTAGCCAAATATGCATTCTGTTGCTATTTCTCTCACAGTTCACAAGTATTTTTGGAGGAAATAGTCTCTCCATCGCTAGGACCACTACCTTACTCCATAGTCTAGCCCTGGACAGGCACAGTCAGATCTACTGTGTATCTTTTTTTAGTGTAAATTTATTCCAGTGACTTTATAAGAGTGCTTTTTTTCCCCCTTTTAGAATCTTAAATTTTAAAAAGTGATTAAATTTTTAAAAGTTATTCCTAGTGGATGGCTAGTACAACTTCCTTCTCCTATAGGAAATCTTCATCAGTCGCTCAATCTTATTGTCCACTATGGAGAGGTCTTACTAGAATGGTCTTTATGATAGTGATTCCCAAATAGTTCTATTTGTTTGTGGTGGGGGCATCCCAGGGGATCCTGGGCTAGAATGTTATTCATCAGAGGAAGGGCCAGGGTACAGTAAGCCCAGGAGAGACTGCTCAGCTAAAACCTGAGCAGTGGCTAAAACCTTGGCAAATCAGGCTGGTTCCAATTTCTGGCTCAGCCACTTTCTAGGTGATGGAACCTTGGACCAACTTCTTAATCCCTCTAAACATATTTCCTCATCTGCCAAATGAGGATAATGGTTCCCTTGTGATTAGCCTAAGAAAGTAAGGGATTAATGAAATAACTCAATAAGATAATATATATATAGTACTAACTATTATATCACCAGGCCTTGAAGTGTGTTCAAACAAGCTCAATGCAGTTGAAATAAATGAAAGAAAGGACTCAGGTGAGGGTGAATAATGGAAACTCATGTGACCTCCAACCATGAGAGCTTATAACTTTCCCTTGTACTATCCGTCTGTCATCTTCAAGGAAGAATAGGTGAGACAATGAATGAAAAAGACTCATGGTTGGTGGAAGCAGAGGAGGAAGTTAAACTGTTTTGGGAATGCAGCCAGATGTGTGACTGACCATCAGGCAGAGAAGGAAAAGGGAGGGGCCATTTGACTGGAGACTAAGGGGACATTCACAATTCAAGGGGCTGGAGGCCTGTGTGGGTATGAGTCTCCAGTTCAAAAGAGATCATGTGTAGTCCGAGCTTGGAAGATGTGGTCAGGAAAATGAAACACAAAGGGTAAAAAATTGAAAGGGGTCACAGAGAAAAGTTTAAAGCAATGAATGCATAAAAAGAGGGAAAAAGAAGATGCAAAGAAAATTTTTGGAATGATAGAATTTTTTTTAAAAAAAAACCTGTTTTTCTGGCTAATTTTATTGTATGATGTTTTACATTTTTAAAATATTTTACAACCTGTAATGTATTATTAATAAAATCAAAATATTGAATTAAGATAAAGTAGTAATAAAACAGGCTTCCCAGGTGGTGCTAATGGTGAAAAAACAAAACAAAACAAAACCGCCTGCCAATTTGCAGAAGACATAAAAACTTGGGTTTGATTCCTGAGTCAGGAAGATCTCCTGGAGGAGGGCATGGCAACCTACTTCAGTATTCTTGCCTGGAGAATCCCTTAGACAGAGGAGCCTGGCAGGCTACAGTCCATGGGGTGGCAAAGAGTTGGACATGACGGAAGCGACTGAGTACACACATACACGGTAATAGAACTCAAATAGAGGCATTAGAAAGGAAGTGGTTCAGTGGATGGCTTGACCCGTGAGTCCACCTCTTGAAGAGGAGGGAAAGTTAAGCTCCCTGGAGATACAGAAGCCAAGGGCCCCTACCCTGTGCTGTGCCTTCTTCATAAATTTGAAGAGGCATTCACAAGTATTTTTAGTGCTGGTGATAGGATAACCATGTAAATAAGGGTGGTGATAAATCACCATTTAGATTCATTAGCAAATACCTTAATTATCATAACTTACAGAGTGCTTACTCAAGTGCCAGGCACCACTCAATGCTACTTTATTTGATCTCCACCAGAACACCATAGAAGAAAAGGATTCAGATTTTGCACATTTTACAGATGAACCAAAGCACAGAGACATAACGCTACTAGCCTGAAGTCACTGAGCCAGGTGGTGGAAGAGCCAAGACTGACTTCTCAGCACATGCATTTAACTGTCAGATTATAGAGAAATTGCAAAATAGAAACAAACTCTCAGCAAAGCATTTTATGTTTTTCATCCAAAGGAAAATGGACAAATCATAATTTTTTTCCCTTGATATTTCACTTTGTGCAAATCCACAGCCCGTTTTTTAAAAATAACTTCTGATCTTGTGGGCTTAGCATCTTCAGAAGAGTGCATTTGGAGGTCCAAGGTGGAAAAATTAAAATAAAATAGTATCTTCAAAATCTCGAACAATCTTGTCCAAAATCTTAGCTTTTTGTGATAGCGAATTTTGGAAAACTTAACAACGAAGTCCTGAAAATGCAATTGTAGCTTGGTTACACTATTAAATATGTATACTGTGGTCTTTTTTGACAATTGTATTAATCCCTTTACAAAGCCTTCAGAAGTTCCATCACAGAAGCATGGATGTTGTTTTGATCTATTTATTACTCTTAAGTGTTCAGAGAACTGTCCCTATTTTCTAATTAACACTTTTAAAGATAAAAAGCCAAGTATTAAATCAATCTGAATGATGGTTGTTTGTGAATCCCACAAGATAAGGCAATTTGCATGTTCACTTTGTACTTACAAACTAAATCTGCACATCTCCACAGCAGCCCCTTATAATGTAAACCTTTTGTGAGTATTTGTAACTTGAAAGAAAGTTTGGCCTACTACAGAAGCAGTGCCAATTATCTAAAGGGCTTCGTTACCGAATGTGATTAAGATACAAAGATATTGGGTTGTTATTTCATATTGTTTGCTCTGGAATTTGAGGAAAAGACTTTTAAAACATCCAGGATTATAGATTATTACCTTTTTATGGGAAACTAAAACAACTCATTTCCCCCAACAGTTAACTGCTCTCAAAAGTAACCAGTTGCCACTCACTTGGAGTAAAATTCCTTTGATATGAATTAAATTGCTTGCTGATGAAATGCACCTTTCAGCGACCTGTTTGAGTTTCAGCTGATGCTGTCACATCGTTTGTGATGTGAATTCCAGCATTAGTGCTAAATCACAGTGGTGATTTATTATTGGATTTTCAGTTCTGATGAGTCAGCACTGTTAGATTTTGACCAAATTAGACTTGCAAGAACAATGGCACTGCTCTCATTAAATAGCAGTCTTTGTTGCGGATATAGGCTATTATTTCCACATGGTTATGGTGTGGTGTGTTCACACATGGGGTACTCAACAGATAGGGTTCCTTTGCTTTCGTAGGATTGGTCTTCATTGAGCTTTACGTGCTCAATCAACTTTGAAACCATGTGTAAAAGCCCCAGCCTTCAAAATGCAAAAAAGGAATCCTTTATCTTTTCTAACCAGTTCAGCCTGTGCTTTCTCTTTGCCAAACAATTCAAGAGACCAGAAAGATTATGCTGGCTAATGAAAATGGTATCAGATTTTTCTACATCAGTCAACCTCTCTCGAACAGCTCTGTAAAAGATAAGATATGGAAAATACTATTGGGGCTCAGCTGGTAAAGAATCTGCCTGCAATGTGGGAAACCTGGGTTTGATCCCTGGGTTGGGAAGATCCCCTGGAAAACAGAAAGGCTACCCACACCAGTATTTTGGCCTATACAGTCCATGGAGTCACAAAGAGTTGGCCATGACTGAACAACTTTCACTTTCACTATTGGGGTACCTGGTTCCGAGACCATGGGAATGTGATGCTGACTTTTCCTGGGAAAATGCAGGAACACATTATTCAGCACATTATTGACTGTCCACTTTGTATCAGGGGTTATCCTGTTGTAGGTACTATAGATAAAAATGTAAACATGAAATCATGGTCTTCATGGGGTTTACTTTCTAGAAAAGAAGACAGGCATAAAACAAGTAACTCAATAAATATTTAAAATAATATCAGCTCATGATTTCTATAAGTGCTTTATATGGCCAGTAAAATTCAAATGCTTTAAATCTCACCAAAAAGTGAGGGAAATAAGGCTTACTTATCTCAAGAGCAATATTGACTTTAATAAAATAAAGCTTTTTATAGGGCATCTTTAATACAGCAACTGCTTATTAGCAGCCCATCCACAGATTTCATATTTTAGGTTCAGTTATAAATTCTACTTCATCATCATAGCACTTTCCAGCACTTTACACTCAGTCTGAATTAAAACGATCAGAGGGTGCATCATTGCTGACTATTCTGGGCACATTTAGTTGTGACCCAGCCCATAGAAAAAGCAACTGACAATCTTTTCAAGGCTTCATCTATCACTATTATTAGTGATTAACAAGAGTCTATTTTTTTCTTTATTATGTTATGATTATGTATGAACAAATAAAATATAGTAGTAACTGAAATCCTAATGCAACAGATCTCAGCGTTGGGCTTTTGTCCCTGTTGAAAAACACTTGGAGAATAATATTCACAAGTGGGACACCATGACACAGACCTTTAAGGATTTATGTGATCCCTGGGATGTTAGTATACCTCCACTTTCTTATTCACTCAAGAATGTAAATGGGAATATCAGTGAGTGAGGATGAAATTCTTACAGAAATAAATTTGAATCCTCATCTGAATTTATTTTTAAGTAAATCTGTTGACAACAATTATTAATCACAAAGTACTTGTGAACCACTTCCAAAGAATCACAAGTGTGCATGCCACCACACTGCACTTAGAACCACTGACCCAGCTAGATTGAATTCTTCTAAAGTTATTCATACATAATCATATGTGATCTGAATTTTTAGAAATTCATTATGTAGCTAAATACCAACATCCAAAGCCAACCGGTGCCATAATTTAAGCACTTAATTTGCCTTATTACTCTCATTTTCTCCTACTTGGCTTCCTTTCTCTCTTCTGTATGAAAGATTTGACCATGGAAGAGGGCAGGGTAGCTGGTCAGCTCCCCTGACAGTAGGTACTTTCCTTTCCGGCAGTTGCCGTGTCTTTCAGCCCACCACTGACAAGCTGTTGATATGTGGAAGGAGTACCTCAGGTCGACTGTTCCTGCAGCCAGGCTGCTAGTAGTCAGTCCCACAGAAAGCTTAGCAGTCTCTGCCAGGTCCTCTGGTCCACAGATGTCTCAGGAGCCCCGCCCTTTTGGTTTGTTGCAGTGGGATTTGCAAATGATCAGCCAGTGCACCAGAGTTCTAACAGACCTTAAGGTGGACTTCCACGAAACGTAGGAAACTTGTTGGCTTCAGACAAAAAAAAAAAAAAAAAAAATTAAGTTTGATACACTCAAAAATATTTAGAAAGAATTCCTTCCATTATGATTCAGGTGGGAACAGTTTGTTCTTTCTGTGAATGAACACTTTGTTTATTTTGGGGTGAATGTGGTTTTACATACCCTAAGTTTAACTAGAAATCCTTCTGCAAACTGAAAGCACACTTTCCTTCTCATTAAATTTCATTTTACCAAAAGAAAGATCTAAGTATAACTGTAACAGGATCTAAGCAGAGCTGTAAACCAGAAGTACAGGACCGCCTTGTAAACAGTACAACATGAGAACACTTGGGAAGGTCTGTCTCTCCATTCTGACTTGATATGTAATTGCTGTGTGAAGTCGAATCTATACATCAGGTTGGTTGCTTAAACACAAATAGCGTGACTGTGTAGCCTTGCTTGGAGGAGTTCTTTTAATTATTGTGAGATGGGAATGTTCAATAGAAAATGAAATCATTAGATATGATTTCTGTAATGTGACTGCTCTTTGATAGGCAGCATTGTTGGCACTTTACTTTTCCACATTTTAATGAATATGTGAAAACTTTCTAGAACTGGACACCTATCGGCATTAAGAAAAGTCTTGACCTGAAGGCCAATTTTTAAAATTCAACAAGGGGAGGGACAGTATAAGAGAAGAAAAAGAGAAAAAGAAAATAAAAGAAGAGAAAATAAGACAGAATGCAGGGAAGCAAAAACTGAACAAGAAGAGAAGCAGAGGAGGGAGGGAGAAAGAGCAGAGAGAATTGAAGAAAATATAGGAGTTAGGGAAATTGACAGTGCAGTTGCTTAAACACACTGAACTTTCAGAGTGGATCAGCAAAATGTCAGAAAGCTCAGGTGTTTGTGAAATTGTGATACATTGGAAAAATTCACACTGTTCAATGAGCCTCAAATTCTTACTTCTACCTGCATGATACAGAAATACAGTTTTGGTCTGCCAGACTATAATCAAAAAGATGCCAAAATAAGGGCACGGCATGGAAATCTTATAAGAACCTTCTGTCTTGTGTGTCTCTTGTGTTGAATCATAAAATTTGTACTCTTACATTTATCTGCTTTTAATAGGGCAGATTGGTTGTATGTTTTGACTGAATAATTTTAAGAACATGCCGCTATGTATGAGGAAATTATTTTTAAAACACTATAGAAAATTCAGTGTTCATTTTTTCCTGGAGAAGTTTCAAGGTTAAATATTCAAATCCTGTTCATGATCCTAGGAATTGGAAGTCAGCAGAAGGCTGAGATAATGATGCAGAACTAGAAAAAGGGAACCCACTTACATGAAGGCTACAATACAGGTCTTAGGACAGCCTAGGAGGCTGCAGAAGAAGACATAAAATTAAAGAAGATATTTGATACCCTTTTACCACGCAGACGTAAAACGACAAACTTAACAGCCATGTTTCAGATTAACTGTATTATAGGATCATTTGCTTCATGAAACTACTGTTTACAAAAAGACATGCCATATCTGAATGTCTGGAAGAGAAAATCATCCTATTAATTAGAAACTTACTTTATATTGAAAATCTTTGGTTCCACTTTAAATGTTTTTGTTAATGGAGAAAACATTAGAGAAAACTTTTCCATCTCATATTAGTTTGTACTCACCACATGGTTAGAAATTAAGATTTCTAAGATCTTTGCCTAACACATACACTTTTTCTTTTTCCACAGTATAACTGATTTATTCTTTTGGATCTACATTCGTCAGTCTTGAAATGGAGAAAATATAGAAATTGTAAGTATTATGGATTTGCTTGTCTGCATTCTATTATAAAGCAATCCTTGCCCACATTTAAAGATGTATTTAAAGAGAATTTAAATATAAACAGATTCATATGCATGTGCATACAGAAAGGAAGAAAGGAAAAAGGAGGAAATGTTATGAGATTTCCTTTCTAATTTTTTTCCACAAAGCACCCCTTCTTACATGACTAGTGTTTGGAATGTTCTTTCTTAAATGGATATTTGTTGTCTCTTATCAGTGTAGTACACGAAGGGCAAATGATGCTGCCTTTATAATATTTGTGAATTTTTTCCTTGGGGTTTGTTCCTGCTTAACCACAAAGTTCCTATAGTGGCAATCTGTTGGTTGCTCACACTGTCCAAAAGTAGTTAAGTCCAGATGCTGGAAGGAAGCAGAAATTCAGGATCAAGGTGGATGCTGTTAGACCAGGGGCCCCTGACCAGGCTTCAGGGTTGGGAAGGAGGGCAAAAAGGAAGGGATGCTTTCTTTCTTTTGATCTGTTGTGTTCGTACCTTTCTACACAGTGTATTCACTTCTAACATTTCAAGGCATGTGTAAATCCTCTGAGGGCTAAGAAATATGATTACTCTTTTGTGACACATTATTGTTATTCACTTATGCAAGTTTTGACAAAAATCCCCCATTACTCCTTCACTAAATAATGACAAACTGAGGGTTAGTTCTGCATCAGCACTTCAATATCTTCATGAAAAAATGGCCTCCTTTCTCTTTAGTTGTGAGCACCCAGGCCAGTATCAAGCCATGTCTTATTATACAAAGTCATCTGGCTTGGGCTGCTTATTCTGAACACCATTTCGGTCTGTGCAGCTCAGACTACAGGCATTGTTTCCTTGTGTTGCTATAAATGGCAGAACAAGGTAACTGAATATGTCAATCTCCTGGTTCTAGCTTTTTGCAAAATCTGCTCTGAGACTTAGCCAAACACCCTCACCAGCCTGTAGAATACGCGCCTTTGCTAAGCAAAGTCCTACTGTCCCTTTCAGTCTTTTCTCTTTTAAACCAATACACAAATCACAGCTGGCTCACAGACGTGATAAGCATTTCACTTTGCATGTCAAAGATCGCTGAGTTCTGTGAAGGGCATCAGGACCCTGGCATTCCAAGAACTTCCCTATGGAGGGTTACAAAAGTCTGGCTATAGTCAGTGCTATGTCCTAACCCTGAGCACGAGCGTCACATCTCGGAAACAGGTGCTGGGACCAAAGACCGAAACTGGCTATAAACTCTATCAGCCTTTTTCATGAGATATTAATAATTTTAGGCAGGATGGAGGAAAATGTTGAGATTCACTGAACTGACAAATGTCAAAAAAGTGGGGAAAGTAACAGAGTGATTTACGCATGGATCTGTCATCAATAGAGTTATAGATCAGATGGCGACGTGATCGTTTTTAGCGCAGCCCTTGTTGTCCTCTGCTCAGACGCACCAAATGAAGCGCCTATTTGCTGACTAGAAATTCACAGTTGAGGTCCACCGATGATGCAGTGCAAAGAAGCCTGTTCTGTTCCTCTGCTCAAGAGTAAGCCATGCCAACCTTCACCTTTAAATAGCTCCACATTTAATTCTGCTGTATTTAGAAATAAATTTCAGTCATAGTTCACTAATAACTTGTTCTCTCCTAAGAAAGAGAGAGAAGAAAAAGATTTAGCAATCGGTAACTCTCCACCAAAAAGAGAAAAGAGGACAACTCAGTACCAGGTTGCAATATAAAAGACAGCTTTTACTTAAGGGAAAATCATAATAAACTTGTTGTAACAAAAATACACTAAAAATTTTTTAAGGTGAAACTATTTTTCTATTTAATATAAAACCTTAAGGAGTAATGGATTAACTTAAGCAAACAGAGGGGGGAGAAAAAAAAAAACTGTATCCAGAGAAGGTACAGTAGCTACTTTCTTGAAAACAAAACAATCTTTTCGTTCCTGCCATTTGTCTGAATTCTTCCTTCGGGCAAGCTGGACAGCTGCACTAGTGGTTTTTTAGTCATGGGTTGTAAGCCCCACCTGGCTAGATTTGTTTAGCAGACAGCTGGCAGAATTAAATAAAAAGAATGGGACGCAAAATGCTTCCCCCAAAAAAGCTGAGAGAATACTTTCTGGATGTTTTAGCCTTTTGGAGGTTTATGGTTCTCTATTTTTTTTCTTGCTATATTTTTTCTTGCTATATCCACATACTATTTACTATATGTGAATATATCTTGTAGATATTTTCTCTCAATTATAACACCATGGCTGAGGTATAAATGCAGCATAAATGTAAGCATCAAATAAGCATGTCTTGAATGACTTATTCGGAATACCGATTTGCTGTTTATAGGTCCCCAACTATGACATCAGTTTTAAATTAGTATTTTTTTATTTGTACATTTTCTTTGTTACTTTTTAAAGCCCATAAAATAGATTTCTTCATCTGGAATGTTCTTTCTAGCTTAAAGATAAGAAGGAGTCTAAATTGTGGGAATGGCATCTTTCTGCATCTGTTTCTCTCACAAACCTATCAAATATCTAGTTTTTGGCATGACTGCTGGCTCTGACAGGGGGATGACATAAACCAGCTTTGTGGTTACATGTTTCACTTTTAATCTCATGGAAATAAAAATCAGCACTGAAATGTCCCTTTCTATGTGACAATTTGGGACTCTTTTCCAAAAGCCCAGGCAGAGGGGCGTTAACCTGGTGAAGCTTAACACACAGCACATGCAGAAGTATCAGGCGTTTTTATGCTATAAGACATGAGGCAGACCTGCCTCTTGTAGAGCTTTGTTCCCATCAGAAGTATGAACCACCAACAGTGGGAACCGTGTAAGCCTCAGTGGCAGCAAGTCACCAAAGGATGACCGAAAGTGCACCCCTGGGAAACGAAGAAAGAACTGGGAAACAAAGTAGCTCACTTAATAACCGCACATCTTTCTGTGTGTTTTGTCTCTTCCTATAAATGCGGCAGGACGGGTGGAATATTTCAACCATCATGGGTTTGCTACTTAGCACGAGGAAAATCCAGCTTTTCACTAAACACAGTAAATATAGTATGGAAGGCTCAAAAAAACCCAAATGGTTTGGACATGATCCTGATTGGAGAAACTCCATGAAAATAGATTCCAACTGCTTATAAATGAGCAAGGGGGAGGAGGGTGGATGCCGGTTTTAAAGCATCTCAGAGAAGCACTGACACGGATAGCCCAGCATGCACCTTCAAGATGGCAATGATCTGCTGATATATCAAATGTGAAACCACTATTTATCTAGCCCATGAAAACGTCCTGAATAGTAAGGACCAGGCCAGGAAACAAACTCTTTAATTAATTACCTAATACTTGCTTTCCAGAGCTAAAGCTGACTTGGCTCCTCTCCACCCAGTCTATGCATCTCTCCATGCAACATAGACTTCATGGAGCCAGGCGTGATCTGTTCATTGCAGAGGCCTGATTCTCCCTAAGCACTGATATCAATATCATACATTTCAAATACAAGGGAGGCCTGGGCAGGCTTAATCCCCCAGGCACAAGGAAACTGAGCATGCTCTCTAGGGAGGCTGTTGGCATAGAGCAAAAGACTGTGTTACTGTATATGCTTTCAGATAGTTAGCAAAATGGGTCCCCATCAAAGACTCAGAAAACAGGCCTGGTGAGAAAGGAGGAGTGAGGTCACTCTAGGATTCTGTCTGACCCTTAAAGACAATCCAATCTTGGCTGTCATCTGACAGTGTTCTATTTAGTTTGATAGATACAATTACATCTATCTAGCCAGATAATTACAGTACTGCACATCTTCCATGTATCAGTGGCTTAGCAGAATTAAAAGCTATAAAATCCTTTTGTATGTGCTAGGCGGCTTTCCTTTTCTTCCCTAACACAGATTTCCTCTCTCCCTCTCCCCTTGCTCAAGAAAAAGAAAAGGGAAAGAAGTCCCTACAAATGGTAGATTCTGATTCTGAATTATTTTGTAGATGTTTCATATGAATCTATCAAATCTGAACCAGATCAACTTGCATCTCAGCCAACTTCTTTACTAAAGAAAATTGACTCTTGTTTACTTCTTTCTGTAAAGAGAATCATGATGAATTTTAATAGGATAACCCCCTACTGTTAGAAAATCTCCCTCCTTTGGCTATGGGAGCTTTGAAATTCATAAATCAGAAATAAGCCTGTATTTTTCTTAAAATATTGTTTTAGACAAAAATGAAAGATCTCTACAAGTTTCAAGCTCACCCTTAATAATTGCTCAACAGTCACATTTTTTCCTGTTTTCATCACCCCAATGAACAGTACATTTTTCCCATACTTTGTTAAAAGACCTTATAATTGCAAAATTGACTTTCAATTTTTAACAGAATCACCTACCACCAAGTAATACTTCATTTCTGGATGAAAATTAATACTGTCTGTTACTATTTTAAGGGCTTCCCTGATGGCTCAGCTAGTAAAGAATCCACCTGCAATGTGGGAGATCTGGGTTCGATCCCTGGGTTGAGAGGATCCCCTGGAGAAGGGAACTCAGTACTCTGGCCTGGAGAACGTGAACTATTCCCTGGGGTTGCAAAGAGTCAGACATGACTGAGCAACTTTCACTTATTATTTTAATACACATCAACATTTACCTAGAGATGATGTAGACTGCTTAGTAAAATGAATAATCCTGGGAAAGGAAAAAAAAAAAGAGTAGTTCTCTAAATGTTGATGCTACTCGTTGAAATCTATGAGAGAGAGAGCTTATAATTTTGGATACAGGCAACATATTTCTAAGTATCTCATATTTGACAACAGAAAATGTATTGTTATTTTCTGACTCAAGAGATACTACCTATTGCCGGGGGCCAGCGTGAGGAACTCCGCCCATGGCAAAGGTCATGAGGAAGGAGGCTTGGCATACGCAAAGGCGTGATCAAGCCTCAGGAAACCCGCTGTTCCCGAGCATCTAACCCCAAACCAGAGTCTGTTTTATGCTCTCACCTACACCTCTGACTTTACGGGGGGCTCTCCCCCATAACCGTTTCTCTCGGAGAAGGAGTAAACGTGCAGCTCCAAGGCAATAAAAATTCCTGGGCGTGACAAGAGTGTTTCAGCTTACGGACTCCTCTGAAGGTTATCTAGCCCGCCTGTATAGGTTCATCCGGCCACATGTGATTGTTTACAGCCTTCCAACCTGAAAGGCACGAGATGTTTTAGACTTACTAAAGGCAAGTTCTTTCGGGGAGTTGGAAATTATTAGTATAGTGGGTTGGTTAGGAATTATATTGGTGAAGGGTTTTTCATTTGTTGTGTCAATAATTGCTGCTAATTCCCTGCCCTGGGTGGGACAAGGATGTCTCAGGTCAAACCTCTCTGCTGACAGACTAGCTTGTGTGACAGGATTATCCATACTCCTGCCACTACGCACATGATTGTTTACTACCTCTCAACCATAAACAGCACAGAGAGTTTTGGAGTATTTTCAGAGTTTTAATTAGCATAGGGCTTTTTCTTCTTGTTGAGTCAATGATTGCCGCCAGGCCTCCATATCCTTAGGCACCTGGGAATATATTAATCAATGTATTTGGACTATAGAAAAGGAAATATAGTAGTTTTTAAGGTTAGCAATACTAGACTTTTTGAGTTAATGAATTTTCTCTTTTGTAATAGATCACTGTGCTTTGTTATAAGTCACTGTGTCCTTGCTATGTAAAAATGTAACTTTATCACTATCTTAAGACTAAATAGATCTTAAGGGGAACATTGGTGAAAGGATTTTCATTTGTTGGGCTGATGTTTGCTGCTAAATCTCCATATTCCCTGCCCTTATAATGAATATAACTAGCATATAGGAGAAATAAGCATTAACCTTTAAGTATATAGGAGAAATAAGTATTAACTTTTAAGATTAATCATGTTAACCTCGGGTTAAATAAATTCCTTTCTTGATTGTAACTCACTACACCCTCACCCTATAGGAATGTAACTTTATTTGGAGGGTGGTGCCTGGTTTAAGAAAAAACACCCTTGGAAAAAATAAGTTTTCAGTTATCAGAAAGAAAGGATCATAAAATCCCTAAGACCTTTTTATGTGAAGCACCTGATTTTGATAAAGGTCAGGACTGCTGACCGCCACGTGACTCTGTATTCATCCCTATATGTAACAAAAGGTATATAAGCAAACCCAAAAATAAAGAAATGGGATCAGTTTCCGGAAAGACTGATACCCCCATGTCGTTCTTTCTTGCTCCTCGTTTTTCTGGCTGAATTCCCATCTGGAGCATAGATGCTATCCCACATAGACCAAGTTATTCAGCCTCTTTTTCTCCACTAATCTTCCTACTACACTATCCATTTCGAATCTCTCTATATATCTGTGATTAAATATGTATTTTTCCAAGGACGCCGACGCCGTCCCCACCTTCGAATTCCCTGGATCCACCAGGGCTGGACCCTGGCAACCTATTCTTGAGAATATCATTTCTTTTTTTTATTTTCTAGAGTTAAATTTATGACACATTAGAAGATTACAGATTTCTTCCAACACCTAGATTATCAAGTCACTAATTTTACTAATCCATTAAATGTATGTTTTCTATGCCTAAGGGTCAAAAGAAACCTGTGAATTCTGTATATTTACCCAGGGATCACTTCCCTTGTGGTAAAATGTAACCAGCTTCTTTGTGGAATGGAGCAATCACTGATCACTGGCTGCCAGTAACACTATGCTACCATGTGTAGAGGGGAAAATGAAGGCTAGCTCATCTGAAGGAAACTACAGGGGAATTTTAGATCAACAGAATGCAATTATCCAAGTTGGAATCATCCCAGGACACCAAAAGCAAACTCTACAGGTGGGTGAATTGAAAAGCATTGCTCCTCAGTTGCAGGACAAACAAGCACGTTCCTGACAAGACTGGTGCTTCTTCTATTTGTTTGTCTTTGTTTTGCAAATACTGCTGACCAAGGATTGGTCCTGGCACAGGAAATGGTGTGTGTAGACATTTGATCAAAATTGGGCCATCAGATCTACGAACAGACATCCTACACTCTTCAGCAATCTAACAAGTGAAAAAAGATATTTTTAGAATCTGTTTCAAGATACCATGCTGTTGTTGACCAGATTTTCAGGAAGACTCTGATTCCCAGCCCCTCTTGCATCTAAGGGGGAACACATGACTGGGTTCTGGCCAATGGGATGTAGGCAGAATTTTATACTACTAGCCAGGCGATAAAACATCCCACTTGATCTCTCTTTCTCATACACACACACACACACACATACACACACACACACACACACACACACACACACACACACACATCTTGAAGTGAAATACTTGGTGATGGTAGACTAAAGGAGTTTGAATCCCTGAGTCCCTAGGTCCCTGCTTGGAGACTAGTTGCCCAGAGGAGTCACTCAAGCTGGGTCAGACTATGCCATGAACTAGAGAAAAACTTTCATTGCACTGAGATTTGGGAGTTTTTGTTACAGCACCTAGCGATAACTTGACTAATCTAATGTCCATGATACAAATGGAATTTCTTTGAATTCTAGAATTGAGAATGTTCAAAAGTTACTCGATAAAGCAAAGAAATGATAACATGTACATTTTTGTACATTTTTCATTCATTGTTTGTGACACTGTAAAATTTATACTAGTGTTCTGAGAGGGAAATAAGCAAAATATATTAACCTGTAAGAACTTAACACAATTATGATTTGACCTAACAATTCCACTGCTAGAATCTATTCTCGAAGAAAAATCAAAAGTAGTGGCCAATTTTTGTTCCTGAGCATTGGTTGTGTTAAAAAAAATTATATAATACTAATTTCAACACCAAAAAGACATTTTAATAAACTTTGGTTACATCTTTATAAGGAAAAATTAAAGTCAATAATTATACATCCAGTGAATACTTTAGTCAATGATTTATTCAATAATCTAATATTTATTGAGCACCTAATATGTGCTAGCATTTATTCTAGATGCTGAGGATATAGCAATGTACAACATACAAAAAGTTTCCTGTTCTTGCAATATGTCTCTTTTTGGTGGGTGAGACAACATATAATAAATCAATTAATCAAAAATAAAATAATTGACATAAGCAACAAACTTGAAAAATATTCTACTGAGAGTTTTTAAGTAAAAATATCTAACATGCAGGAACTATATGTATAACACACACACAGGTACATCAACACACACATACAGACTTAGAAAAAGTAACTGAGAGAGAAAAATAGTAAAATTCTAACATATGCATTTGCAAGTTTTCTAATCATGAGCAACTCAAAGTCCATGAAACATATAAGTAGTTGCACTGCAGATGTATGAATTTGAAATATTAAGTGTACAGCCCCAGTGTGGAGGAATCAATTTACATATAGTACAAATGTAATTGGGCAACCAACCAGCAGCCACTTCTAGAGATGATTTTATTGTTACAAATCAAGTAACACTCTGCAAAGTGATTTAAATTATTTAAAAGAAAACACTATTTTTTTTTTTCAAAAATTCTCGAAAAGAAAGGGTGATGGGTTTGGATAGAAACCAACCACTACTACTGATAATGGAACTGCCAAGAACAGAAGTCTAGAACAGTATGGAGTGATGGTGCTGGTGGAAGTTGGGGGCTTGATAAGCGGGTTCATCATTCCCCTACCCAGGAAGTAACACAAAGGAACTCATAAAGCTTTTTCAGCTTGTATGCCAGAGAGTGAGAAAACTACTCATCAAGCGAAAAATTCAAGTGCTCGGAAATGGACTCTTGCATTTTCCATTATAATTCATTCTATTTTTCAGAGACAACTTATATGGTATGGTGGAATGGGTTCATACATCAATTTTTCAAGTGCTCAGTATGTCCACTCACAAGTGTTGCGTGCCTACCGTATGCTGTACTGTCAACAGTGATTATTTCTGGTTTGGGGAATTTAGGATTATTTTTGTTTTAGTCTTCATACATTTCTGCTTTCTTAAAAATGTTTTAAGGAGAGTATGGCTTGCTTTGAAAATTAAATAAAAACAAAAATAAACACGCACGTACATGTATACATCAACATGAAAGCATACTGCTGTCTCTTTGCTCATTAGGATTGTAAATGAGAACATTTTAGCCCATGACTGAGACTCCCAGCTTCCACTGTAAGACCATATTGCAGATGAGAGTACCATTAACTGTTTTAAATTGTCTGCCGAAATGACCCCGATAGTTTATCACCTGGTAGGTGAGCTTAGGTATTAGGCTCCATGCCAAGCCCCCACATACACACAAATTACAGAGACACTGGGGCCCCTGAAAGGGTGATCCTCATCTCCAACAAGATCTATTCACTTTCAACCATTCATCATTCACTAGAGCCCCACACCTTCAAATGAAGTCCACAGAGCAGATACATTTCAGAAGCAGCAATATTTCTGTAGAGATCAAAAGGAAAGCTTGTTCTTAGCTAATCTCATTGAAAAACCTCCAGGCCTTATGCACACAGGCAGAAGAGTTTGCAGTCCTGGATGTATCCCACCAGAAGTAACTCTTTTGGCAACAGTGAGGAGCTCTGAATCAGAAGGCTAGAAGGAATCTAAGACATCTAGTCCATCACCCTGCCTCCAGGCGATTTTCCAGGCAGATGGGTATTTATCCTGTTCTTAAAGCTCTCCACTGATCTGAGGGAAAAAGACAAGGGTATTTATATCCATGATGTTTTCTTACCAAATGTGTAATATTTGCTACCTACACCATCTGCTGCAGTTCAGAAGGTAGTAAGATTGAAAGTTAAACTCATTGATCTAGAGGAAGATAATGAAATAAAAATATTTTGCATTATATAATTTCCCTCAAAGATTTTGATTAAGAATTTATAAAATTCATCAGTAGTTTAGAGCAAAGAATGAAGCCCTTGCTTGACAATGGACAATCACTTCAATTTCAGAATGCAGACAGGAAAAGCTCAACTGTTCACTTAGTGTGATTCTATACAAGTTAAGACCAAAGACATAAGCTTACTCTCTGAGGAGGTCATTTAGCTATGTTTTGTTCCATGGCTTTTAACCACATCCTTAGTCACAAATATTTTAAGAGAATATGAATAAATTATCAAAATTTATATTTTATTGGGATGAGGAGGGGATCCTTTCTCTGTCCCACCAGTAATGAGCACCATCATTTTTCTACATGAAATAAACCTGATGGTTTAGAGTTTGGATACAGAAATGAAGTTTGAAGATCTCCTGGCTAGATTATATAAAGAACTGCCCAAATCACAATCCTTTAATCCTTTTATCCACCTACCCCACTTCTTCAGATTTTAGAACTTGAGCTGTTTGAAATTCAGTGGGTCACTCTCCTTGATGTTCCATGTGTTAACCATGCTCAGCAACCTCTAGTGATTTTATTGCCAACCCCAGGTTTGTTCCTCTGATATCCTTTTTCTTGAACTGGTCTCAGCATAACAGTGCAACTACTGAGGTTTTTATCCTGTACTTCTGCTGGTAGGGTGTGATGCCAACTCCACCCAGACAAGGGTCAGAGATCCCAGAGAGCAGTATTGGCCTCTGTGTGCAGGATCATGGTCAATCAGGCCAGTAAAGGTGAGATCTATAAGAAACCACACCATAAGGAGAAGCCTACAACAAACCATAGATAACACACTTTCAGCATCCAGCCCTTTATGCCAGGTGTCATATAAATGGCTTCACCCTTAAATATTCCTTGGGATCATTGCCAGAGGTATCGGAGGCAGTCAAGTCTGTTTCTTTAGGAAAACTCTTGGTCAAAAGCTATGTTCCACTGGGAGTAAGTCTGGTATTCAGAGCTCACCTGTGAATGGCTTCAGCCCAAATCTTATGGAAGCAACTATGATTTCAGACATGAATCACTCAAAAGAGTGAGTTTTATAGGATTTATTCTCCCTGATACAGAAAAGTAGTGAAAATGGCACTTTATTTATCTTAGTATGCATAAAAAGGTGAAAGCTTTGGCAAAACTTTTCTGCATATGAGTCACATTTTGTTTCTAGTAAGCAAACAGAATTAAGTAGGAAAGAATCAACTGTGCTAGCAGAGAGGAAAGAGAATCACTCAGTAGTCTAGAGAGCAGTCTTAACCGAGTGCTGCCTCTTGCCACAGCATTAAAGCAGGTACAACACTCTAGAGCATTTCTAAAATCCAAGTCCAGAAAAACCTGGCCATGTGGTAAATTGGAAGCTCTCCATGGATGGATGGAGTGAATCAAGACTGGAGAGGTAGTAGCTGACCATTCTGTGCTGCCTATGGAGAGAGTACCCAATACCAGTCCAAGCTGGCATAACTCTGAAATTTCTGATCAAAATGTGAGATGGGCCAACACGTTTATCTGGGGGAAATTCATTCTCAGCATCCAGCAGGACCTGAGCTGTTATTCAAAGAGGTCAATGGACAAAGTAATAGATACAGTCCAGCTCCAGTCCACTGGCACGATCCAGGGAAAGGGGAAGGACTAGGTGAGAGATAAGCTTGTCTCTATTCCCAGAGGGGAATGACGAAGGGAACCAGGACTGAGGAAGCAGCCCAGTTCACTGCTAGGTCAGAAAACAAGGCAGGCATAAAGGTAGATAAAGAGGCTAAGCCTACTCAGTTCCCATAGATGTCAGAGAACATCATCTACTGAATCTCTACCACGTGTGTACTGTCGGAGGTGATATTTCCAGTATATCTGGTTTGTTTCTTACAAGAACTCTCAGAGGTTGCTGTTGCTACCAAAACTTGCTCCCCTGATGTAGAGTTCTTTGGCTAAATAAACAGCTTGGAAGATGTCACAGGCTATCACCACTCGCCCTGCCCTCATCAGCACCATCACACACACTCAAAGCACTGAGACATCCTGTATTAAAAGAAACCATTGTCATGTACTTATTAATCCAGAATTTCCAATGAAATCAGAAACATTTACAGTCTTCTTTCTGACCCAGTGTTCTAAGGAATCAATTTTGAAAAGATGATGGCGTTAAAGCCATTAGTGAAACAGTGGTGCTTAAGTCTGGATTAGTGGGAAATCTACCAAAACAACTATGCTGTGTGGCTAAAGGTATAAATTTCTAACATGATATAGTTCACAGATGGGGGATATGTTGGGCTTTACAAAGAAATTACCAAAGGAATAAATGAATATGAAAAAGCAGAACAAATTTTCATTTGGTGGGGAGGAGACAATGAATCCCTTCTGCCCAAATAGAACAGTAGTTCTGCCAGGATGAGCTTCCCTTGTGATTATGAACTCACGGAGTACTTGCTCTATGAGTGTCTTTTTCTGCTGGCTCCTTCCAAGTAGAGAGTATTCTTCCTACAGGGACCCACGGGTTTTCTACCACCTCTTCATCCTCAAGTGACCAGACCTGGTATCACTGCCTCTATGCAAGACTTAGGTCCTGGGCAGTTGAGTTGACACACTTGTTAGGGTTGGAGAGGAGGCAAGGTGGTCTCATTGGAAATTCTGGATTGAAAAACACACCAAACAAAAAACATTTTAATAAGGAGCTTTTCAGGGCCTTAAGTGCACTGCAGGTTTCTATGAAGGGGTCAAGAGAAAGACATACTCTGTAGCATTTTGCAAGTGGTGAAGTTTCTCACAAAATGTCTTGCCTTCAGAAGCATTTAGGAGGAGAGGCTATAATGGCTGATTTAACTTTCCTTCAAGTGCTTAGCCAGAGGCACCTCTGAGTGTTACTTTAAAGAATGAATGAGGGATTTCCCCGGCAGTCCAGAGTCAGCCTTCCAGTGCAGCGGACACAGGTTCAATCCCTAGTCAGGGAACTAAGATCCCACATTCCAAGAGCCAAATAAGCCTAAGCATCGCAACTACAGAGAAGACCAAGAGCCACAGCGAAAGATCTTATATGCTGCAATGAAGACCCAAGCACCACGACTAAGACCCGACACAGCCAAATAAATAAAATAAACAAACAAAAAAAAATTTAAAAAAAGAATAAATGAGGCTATCAGAGTGATAGTCCCCAGCAGAGTCCCATGTAACAGAGCTTCAAAAAACGGATGCTCCTGAATAACCTGCGGGTATTGCAGGGACATTATGATACCCGTTTTGTGAATAGGGAAACAGATTCAGAGGAGCTGGGTGACTTGTCTTCAGTCAAACAGCCAAGCCTGTGGCTTCAGCCTCCAAATCCCAAAAGCTTTGCCTAGGCCACTGCTTCTGGCCCCCAGGCAGCTCTTACCCCATAACTGCATTGTTCCCTGACATCCCTGGGGGCTCAGATGGTAAAGAATCTGCCTGCCGATGTGAGAGACCAGGGTTTGATCCCTGGGTTGGGAAGATTCGCTAGAGAAGGGAATGCCTGGAGAAACCCGAGGACAAAGGGGCCTGGCAGTTTACATACAGTGCATAGGATCACAAAAGAGTCAGACATGACTGACTAACACACACACACACACACACACGCACTGTCCCCTCCTGTGATGTCACATCCACCCAGAAGTCAACTCTGTCGAAGCACTCTGCATAAACCAAGTGGAAAGACATTTGTGAATTTAATTCTCCGGAGAACTGGTGATCAGAAAACATGTGCTATCCCATTTTTCCCACACATGCCACTTCTTAGCTGACCTATCACTGGGGGCTGATGCAGTGTGGTCTGTTTGAGGCCAATAATCATATCACCATTGTAATGAGTGGCAAATCCTATGTAATTTACACATTAAAAGGAGGCTGAGATGCATGGAAAAACCCAGCCCCCATTTGTTTAATGAAATTAAAGCTCTTAGCCAAATACTGGTGCTGAAAAAGAGATGTTTGTGAAGGGATCTCCCCGGCACTCTCTCCCTGCCTCTGAAGAAGAGGGTGAGTGTTCTTTATTCATGATCCCGCCTCTACCTAAATCACTCCCACAATGGGGCCTCTAAACCAAGGGCCCTTGTCTGGGAGCATGATTTACGCAGAGCTGAGGCCAGGCAGGGCTTACAAAGGCATTATGACTAGTTATTTTCAATGACAATTGAAGAGAAAACGAAAGCAGCAGAGATGTTCTGTGACTTGGCAGGCAAAGCACTAAACTGCCCCAGCCTCCTCCCTTAAATGGTACAAAAGAAAGTTCTGAGCCATACCTGATTAAGCAATTATTTTAGTATATTTTTCTTATTCAGTAGTAACTGGATATCATCATAAAATAAGTGTGAATGACATAGCACTCAGAGCAACCACACTGAGCCTGAGCTCTAGAGTGAGAAATTGGTCCCATGACAAGGCAAGAAGAGGTGACTGGCTCCTCCGTTCGATGACTGTCCACATTCCCTAAGAGTTCCCCACGACTTTGAAATTCTCTCTTGTCTGGGAACCAGCCACGCTGACATGTGATAAAGCAAAACAAGACAAATATAATTGGGGCTCAGCCTGAAAGTCAAGAATCTATCATCATAAAGTCAATTAGTCTATTGGGTGCTCTTGTTCAGTTCATGAATGGTAAATGCAAGGAAATATTGTGGAATATTTTGGTCTAAGAATATGAGTGAAGGCATAAGGCAGTAGTCTTTGTAGAGGAATATCTAGGGTATATAAGAAAGCATCTAATATCCTTCAACTTCTCAAACACCTGTGCAAAAAGAAAGAAGTGCTTGCACACACATATTAACACCATAACCCTGAAACAGAAAAGAAAAAAAAAAAAGAGTGCGTTGAGAAGCATCATTCTCTACTTTCTTTACACAAAACTTTCACAATCTGGAAACTATATATTTTCCATTTCATCTCCTACTATTCTCCTCACTCACTATTTTTTAGCCACATCTTGCTTTCTATTCCTCAGTCACATCAGATACACTCTTGTTTCAATACATTCACCACCTATGATATTCCTCCCCAAGATCCTTACGCAGTGAACTCTTTCTCAGCCAAGGAGATCTGTGTGGATTCTAAGCACATCAGATCAAATATATCAAAACATACATGAAATGGAATTTATAGAAAACAAGAGCAGTTGAGTTACAGTTGATTAGTTAAAATATTTTGTGTCTTTACACAAATAATTTTTATTTCAGTTTTGTAATAATTTTTTCATAGATGAATGAAAATAACATTCTTCAGATCTAAAATATTTTCATGGGCCCTTAAAAAACTCCTAGCCATAGGTATAATGCCTGCGGTAACTAAGAAGAAGAAATAGTTCTTTCATCAATCAGGTTAAAGCTGAACACATCATTTATATCAAAGAGGTGTTTTCTAACTATCCTTTCCAAAATAGCCACCAATTCCGTGTTCAGTCTCTCTACCATGTTATACCTTTTATAATCTAAACTTATCCTGTGTTTAATGTTTACCATCTGCTTCCTACTCCTTGAATATAAACAAAATGACATCAGAGACACAAATGACTGTTTACTAATACATTGCCCAGTGCCTAGTACCTGGCACATAGTAGGTATTCAAGAAATGTCACATTGAATGAATGAGTGAATAACTATATGACTGAATGAATTCACACATACTCAGTTAATTCTATAATGACTGAGAATTAAATCTATCACTGACTTAACATGATAATTCCTGATTTAGATTTTTATTTGCATAGGGTTCATAACTAAACTGTGGAGACTGCAACAGTCCAATTCAAGATGGCACTTACAAAAGAATCTGGCATTATAGAGTAGGAGGTGGGGCAGGGGCTCAGTTTTAAGTTTTAAATACTAACGAAAGAAATTCTTCAATCAGGAGAGCTTTAAAATCCCATTTTGTACCTGGATAGAATTTCAATTCTCATGGAAAGGAAAAAGTCAACCAAGAGAACACGACCCAACTCTCAGAGTAGGTGGGCAGCAAACACAGCCAGAACTTAAATGTGCAGAGACTCTTGGAAGGAAGCAAAAGCTTCCTATTAAAATAGATGTTTAAAATCTTGGCATGTAAAGTCTGTAATTTCAGTAAGTGCACTAACAAAATCTAAGTTAAGCAACAAAAACATTTAAGTAAATATTGGACATCTTGGGTAGACTATGGGGTAGAGATTGTGGAACCCACTCAAGAAGCTCCAGACCAGAAAAGCACGTAACAGTTTCATCAGGCCCTGAGGAAGAAAAATGGAAGAGAGATATCATGGCCCACAGTGGTGGTACTTTACAGACAATTCCCATTACAGAAAGAGAGCTTTCACCATCTTCAACAAACCACTTGGTTTTTGATAAAACTTTTAGTTAAACAACAGCTCCTGGAGTTGTACTAATCATATACCAGGGCTAAATGGAACTTACAAAATTGTTTGAGTTATAATTCTGGAATTGAAGACAAAGAGATTCAGTGCATAATTTTGACTGAAACAGTTTGTATGTTGTGTGTTAATTATCTTATTTGATTTTCTCAATAACTTCGTTATGTATGTAAGCAATACATTGTCCCTGTTGTGAAGAAGCAGATCCTCAGAGAGGTTGAATGCCTGTTTTGGTTAGGATAGGTTATGGTATGCTTCAGAAACAAGCAATTACAAAAGAACCAAATGCAGTTTGTTTTTCCATCACACAGAGTTACCCACAGGTTGGGTACCTCTCCATGGCAGCTTTTCTCTTTACAATGACTCTAGTTAGTTTCCAGGTAGTTTCTGCTTTGTGGCTATAACACCTCAACCTTGTAAGCTGGAAAGGAGAGAAGTGAAGAATAACACAGGAGATTTTCATCGACTTCCCCCAGAAGTAACACATACAATTTCTATGTATAATTCATTGGCCAGAACTAGTCACCCAATCCTACCTAAATGCAAGATTGCTGGGAAGTATAGCTTTTCATGTTCCCAAGAAAGAAGAATTTTAAATGGAATTTGTCTCTGTCACAATGCCTAAGATCAAACAGTGAATAAAGGGAAAGAGTTAAAATTTGGCCCAGATCTGATGCCAAGCACAGTACATGTTCCATGACTCTATCTGATCTAGAAGGTAAGGCTTATGTTTTTTTTTTTTTTTTCCTGTTTGTATTTTCAAAACACAACATATACCTGACATATGGAGATGCTCAAAACAGTAATTATAATTGAAGGAAGGAGGGAAGAAAGGAAGGGAAGGACGACGAGAGTGTGAAAGAGGAAGAGAAGGAGGGAGGGAGGAAGATCTTTATTGCTTTTTAACTTCATAACTGATTGATTCTTTGACGGTTAGTAAAGGACAGATATGATACTTCCCATCCTTACAATGTCTTCTGGCAGTATTAAAGTGAAAAAGTAAAAGTGTAGAGACTAGTATAGCCATTTTCAAGATTTGCCCCGTACAACTTGCAAATATCCCCATCTATGAAAGAAAGTAGGGCTTCCCAGGTGATGCTAATGGTAAAGAACTTTGCTGCCAGTGCAGAAGATGAGGGGTTTGATCTCTGAGTTGGGAAGATCCCTTAGAGAAGGGAATGGCAACCCACCCAGTATTCTTGCCTGGAGAATCCCAAGGACAGAGAAGCCTGGCGGGCTTCAGTCCACAGGGTCACACAGGCTGGACATGACTGAAGCAATTTAGCACACGTGCATGCACACATGAAAAAACTGTGGAGAGAGGAGATTAAAAAAAGAAAGAAAAAATTAAGAAAAAAAAAGATTACATGACTCCCATGAGGAGGAAATAGTGGCAAAAGGAATGTTTGGAATGTAAACTGGTGTGAGTAATACACCTTGAGATCTTTGGTGGAGAAGTGACATGTAAAGTAAGTGCTACAGCAAAATTATTTAATAATAAGAGTACTGTATTTCTTCTTTGTTGTACAATTTACAGTACAATCAAAAGACTGAGCTTTTACACAGCCCTTACAGGAAAAGCAAGACATGGGCAAGCAGAAATAAATTAAGTATCTACCATTGATTGTCATGGATAGCACCAACTTATTGAGCTAATACTTTATTAGTGTGCTATAGCTTGGATGATGATGGTCTTTTTATTGTTTTTGTGGTAACTCTTTATTTTAAGTATCTTATCATTATGAATTCATTTAGTATTGATTGCAATAGCACTGATCATAAAGAATTAATTTGACATTAACATGAATGTCATATGCACTTCTATAAGAGTTCGGCTGTAATTCAAAATTAATTAATATAGTAAAGTATTATTGCTTTGCAGTTTTGCAGCCTTTTTAAATATATCTAAAGTTTTTTTCTCTTTTTTTCACCAATAGAACTTAGCAGAAAATCTACCTAAGGCTTTCTTCTTCTGAGTCCACTTCATTTAGTGATAAATGGGAAATCTGCCTTTAAAAAAATTCCCTGTGTCTTTAAGCACTTGAGATCCCAGACCCAGAATCCAGTGTTACCGAAAGACTGAAGGCATGAGTCCTAGAAAAACAGTCATGTCTTCTGAGTGTTCCTACTTGCTTGGCATGGCTGGGGTGAGCAGTGTAATTGAGAGCTTACCTCTCCTCAGTATCTTCTCTCACCAAGGACAATCCATCCTTGTCAGAGTGAAGGGCCCCTGGCAAAGGAACTCCATTTACTTATAATGATATTGAATTACCAGAAGGTACACTTCAGGACACACTCCTAGCAAGCTGAGATTGTTGAATGTAGGTATTAGTAGGAATCCAGCAAGGTTCAGGGTCTAAATTAAATGCCACATGCCTGTGGCCTTCAGTTAAAATCTACTCAACTGTCTTCTGCTGCTGTTGCTACTGCTGCTGCTGTTCCGAACATAATTATGGTAGCACCCATAGACTTATTGGGGTATTGTGGGCAGGTGGCTGACCTTACACATATCTGGACTTACTACAAGACACCAGTGTCTAAAAATAATCTCCTTTCTCTTCCTCCTCAATGTTGAAGAACTCTTTGAAGCTTCTCATCATTCCTATTAAAATGTAGATATCATTTCATTTTCCCATTAGGGATTCATCATTAAGCAATCCAACACATAGAATCACTCCGACTGAATGAAATATTGGAGTTTTAAAAGAGATATGAGCTCTAAGGAGCAATCTGAACCAAAGAGACTGTTTAGGAAGCAGATCATGCGGAATGCACCACAATAGACCCTAGAATCCCAGGGACCATGAAAGTTACTGAGAGGAGGCAGAGGAGTGCATACAACTGAAGTGAAATGTCAAAGACAAATTTCAGCTAAGGATGGCCCACGATCGTTCAGAGAAGCAGGCAAGTGATCAGCTTGGGTGGCTTAGCGCATGGAGAGTCGGCAGAGAACAGCTGGGTGCAAGGGAACTCACAGAGCCCTGACGACAGCTGAGTGCTCCCTGATCTAGTGGAGGTACCAACCAAAAGTGACACTGAACTAAAAGGTTGACAGCAAAACTTGATCTGGAGCAGAATATAGGGCTCTGCCCCTGATAATGCAGTTAGCATCTAGGCAGGCAGGAAGAGCGCTTGTCAGAGCCTGGAGCCAAGGCAGCAGATACAGGCAAGGCAGGACCATGTCAGACTCTCAGTAGAGCCGCTTGTGGTATCCTTCAAATGAGCTGTGACACAGTGAGCTGGAGATGCCAGGTATAAAGAGACAAGTCCCAGAGTGAGGAGGGATTTCTGAGAGACTACTATTAATTTTTTTTTTAGGATTCCTAAATCTGCTTTACAAAAAGCACCTTTGGTGCTATGAAAAATTAGATTCTTCTTGTCAAATAGATAGCACCTGTAGCTTTCAAAGGGACCCTTCAAGGAAGCCCAGTGAAGTGAAATAAAATGAAAGTCACTCAGTTGTGTCTGACTCTTTGAGAGTGCATGGACTATACGGTTAATGGAATTCTCCAGGCCAGAATACTAGAGTGGGTAACCTTTCCCTTCTCCAGGGGATCGTCCCAACCCAGGGATCAAACCCAGGACTCCCACAGTGCAGGTAGATTCTTTACCACCTGAACCAAAAGGGAAGCCCAGGCCGAGAGGCAAAGCCGGTTTCAGACAGTCCTCCCAGCTGCCTCCTGTACTGCATGAGCTTGCCTTTCGTCTCATTTCCACTATGCTTTCTCCTGAAATCATAAGAATGGAAAGAAGCCACACCTTTCACTGGCCAAATCCTTTCTCATGGCTGTGCAAAAATATAATTATCACCTTGCTTTTGGGTAGTAAATACCAAATTTTTTTAGTTGGTACCAAAGATGATTCTGGGGCTTCTCAGGTAGTGCTAGTTGTAAAGAACCTGCCACCCAATGCAGAAGAGGTTAAGAGACGTGGGTTCGATTTCTGGGTTGGGAAGATCCCCTAGAGGAGGGCATGGCAACCCACTCCAGTATTCTTGCCTGGAGAATCCCATGGACAGAGGAGCCTTGCAGACTTCAGTCCATGGGGTCGCAAAGTCAGACATGACTGAAGCAGCTTAGCACACATACACACACAAAGATGGTTCTACTCCTTTTCTCTGATATATGAAAATCTCTTATCGTTCTAATGCTGATATTTTCTTTGTGTCTGTTAATAACACACTGCAATCAAATAAAACAGCTGCCAAATGGAAAATTCTGAAGTCCAGAATTCTCCTGTCACTCTCGATTAAAGATATTCAGGAAGGAGGAAGGCTGAAGGGACCTGAAGCAATTTGGTCCTTAATACCTTAAATTAGCATGCTCTTTGATGATGGATGTTTTAGAGTGTCTT
This sequence comes from Capra hircus, assembly GCF_001704415.2. Lineage (NCBI taxonomy): Eukaryota > Metazoa > Chordata > Mammalia > Artiodactyla > Bovidae > Capra > Capra hircus. The sequence continues at coordinate 83,433,685 of NC_030809.1, forward strand.
CAGTAGCAGGGAAGCCCCCCTCCCCCAGCTGCCCCCGCCCCCAGCAAGGCAGATAAACACAAAGTTCAGCACCTCAAAGCGCCTATGCCAGCGTAAGCACTCACCCTTAAAAATTAGCAGAAGATGCCAGGGAAGTAAAATGGTGTTCTTTATTTGTGCTATGGGAAGCAATAATGGAGATTTACAGTTCTTCAATAGAGCATAGGATTTCCCAGAATGCTGACTAACGGAACCACTTGGAGGTTTATTGATGCAGTGCTGTATTGAAAACACAGGTTTATTAATAAATAGCTTCATGAGCATCTAAGAGGCAAAAGGAGGTAGCAAGTGACATGATGGCATGAAAACCAGGAAGACCGTGTGAAGAAAGCATGTGGCTTGAGAAATGTGACCAGGAGATTAACTGCAGGGATCAACTTAGAAACTTAAGCATTCAGAGAAAAGGTTCCAGTGGACTCCACATGAACAGAAGCCTTTTCCTTGTGTTTGCAGGTTTTAATAACCACAAATGTCTCCTAGCGTTTTCCCTGCTTAGGAAGACAATATCAGAGTGCTGGCATCGATTTCTTAAAATCATACTAGCAAAAGATAAACAAAGCTCAAGATATAGAAATATATTTTACACTGAAAAAAGGGGGAAAAAACCACACTGAAACCCAATCCGCATTTTTCTTGGCTCACAGTAGCAGGCTGACTAGTTACCCAAAATGAGCTTACTGCAAAATCACTCTGTTCTCACCACAGGCACAATTTACCAACTGGGTGCAGCAGACACCGGGCTGGCTCCTGAACTTCTCTCCTCCAATTAAGCTGCACAACCTGTTACCATTTTGCCAATGGACTCTATTTACTTAGGTTCTGCATAACTTGCCAAGTGCTCACTCTGTGGAATTCCCAGCAAAGAGAAAGAAACAATTTGGGGAAATTTTTGTTAACATCCTTTCTTTTAACTTTCCATAGCAGAGGGGAATGCATCAACGTGGAGCAGATGTGCTGAGACCAAATGCTCTCCTTCTCATGATTACAGTTGGTTATACCTGTGGATAGGCAAACTAATTCCACTGCAAGTATGCAAGAGAGGGTAGTACTAACGTACAATGTGTGGTCCTGGAGGCTTTGTTCCTGTGTAATAGGGTGCTTCGTTTCACAAGACCTGGCACGTTGAGAAGAAAACTGAAGCAAAACAGCAGTTGGAAGCGTGGGCTCTCTCTGCACGGCTTAGAGAGTGCCCTGGTTCTCAGCAATGTTGACATAAATAACCAGGAATTTCTTCTTTGGAATTGAGAGTAATGATTCTTTCTACTTGATGTGCTCAGCGACTTTGCACCCTATTGTTTTCCACCATTTGAAAATGCCCGAGGATGTCATTATAACTACATGTATCAATATGAAACCTTTGCAAACAGTTGACTAAATGAGCGGTTATTATCTTTGTTTCTGAAAATAGTGTACCTTTTTACATCATTTATCAGTAACTAGGTGTAGTCGATTGCACTCTGGTATTGATCCCAATATCTATACCCGTCACAGACTACCTTTCCTCAAGGTCATCGTAAGGTCGGGTTATGATCAATATGAATTGACTGTCTGCAAATAAATTTATGTAGCTGACATAATTGCAAGTCATACCTTTTTCAAATTAAGGTGGACCATTTTATGAAGCATATGTGTTTGAAACATTAATGGTAACACCACCCGACTCTGCATAATGAACAAGTCTCACCATAATTTACAAGTCCTCTTTGTATAACTGAAAGCTGTGTAAGCTCCCGGAGAACCATTTCTAAATAACACCTGCAGAGTTTCAAGCTTCGGGTTTAGCATGGATGCTAATTACGTTTTCTAAGCAAGGGTATTTCCTATGCAGCCCCTATGTGCATTTTGATTTTCCATTTTCAAGTCTCATTTCTATCATTGCTGTTTCAAAGTTCGGTGAGATATTTAGTCATCCTAATCAAAGGACTCCATTTGATATTGATAAAATCAACTTTTGAAAGTAGAAACAGCATTATCAAAATGCGGAGTGGATTCCAACGCCATTGCCCTACCATGGGCCCCTCGCATGGCAGGGAGACACACTTGTGATCAGCCTGCTAGCCACTGGATGTCACTGACGCTTACATAAATGGAGCTTAAGGGGCATTTATCTGACTGTAAAAATCATGACTTCAGTAGAAAGCAGTTTAGCTAGAAACATTTCACTCAGGCAATTTCTAATTTCAGAAAAATAGGCTCATAAAGCTCACAAAGGCGATACCCAACTTCAAGCGTGATTAGTTTCAGTTGTTTGTTTCAGCTTTAACTGGGATATGAATAAACAGCAAGTTTTGGGGGGTGCATTCCATTTTTGAGAGCAGCTGCCATTCTGCTTTTAAAGGAACACTACCCAATAGGGTTTGTGGCATCCTAAAATACTTCTTAGCAAGTCCACATCATACAACAGTGATTTAGGAAATCATTTTAATTCCAATTAAAATGTGTTTTTGTCTACATATTTGTCTTACATTTAAGTGTTTTCATGAGAAAATATTCTTATTTTTAAAATTAAAGGTTTTGTGAAGCAGTTAAAATCGACTTTTTTGCTATAATGATTTGGATTCAGATTTTAAACAAGAAATAGGACTTTGTAAAGCACAATTAATGATGACAAGTTTCAGAAAAACATCATTGAATGTAAAATGGCTTCCACCAGAAAGTTTGTTCTTAGATCAGATTGTGGCAGAACAATGTAATTTTTCTTGCCTATTTAGTAACCTCTCTTTCTGTGACATATCAGGGAAACCAATCAGATCTATCAGTAGATGGCCTATAGCGTAAATATGGAAAGATGTGATAGATTGGAAAGTTCTAACAAAATGAGGTTTCATCTTTTGTCTTGAATATAGACACAAAGCAAATGTAGGGTGTGAGTGGCTTGGAGAAAAGGCACGATATCAGAGCAAAGAATTATGACAAATGACATCGCAACAGACATGTTGCCATCCTCGAGCTTGAGCCATTTGAGAAGCTATTTTGAATTAATAACGCATGCCATCGTGATTACATTTGCTTAGCAGAAACATTTTAAGAAATAACAGCCTGCAAGAGGAAACTGAAACAATAGTTCTCTATCTTCATATAACATATAATTGCCATTTTTCCTTTAGAAGAGAAAAGGTTCAAAAATCCATAGTAACTAAAGTCTAAGTTCTTATTTTTAGGTGACTCAATATTTGTATATGCAGCAAAATTAATTTAATATTGCCTTCCCTCCAACATAATATTATAGTACTGGAAATAAAAATTCATGGGGACTAGATCACAGACTGGTACCTCTCATGGCTGGAACTGAGGTGGAGTCGGGGAAAGGCAAAGTAAAACTCAACCAACTTTTTGTACAAGCAATACAGTGAAGGCTAAAGTGGCAGTGCATGCAAAATCTCGCCCCGTCATCATCTGCATGCCCACCAAAGTATCTCGAAACATATATGAAAATATATGTATATGCATTCAGGCAATATTGCTAAGATGATTAAAAACAACATTCTATATCTATTGGAACCCAGGCAAATATCTCACAGATTGTTCATAGTTCAGGTAGCCAGGAACACCTGCAATCACATCTTTAGGCAATTTGGTGTTTGGCAGAAGGCAGGAAGGTATCACTGTAAGGAAGTTCCTCATTCTCTCTTAAACTATGTTTCCACCTTAAATAAATTAAAGCATGCAACAGCAGTAGGTAAGGTGGTCAATGCAATTAAATTCAAAACCTGAATGTATTGAACTTTCTGCAATTATACATGGGTCATCTCTGGACAATATGTTGGCCATCTGGTAGCATCTGTGCTGTTCCCTCTAATAGAGTTCCTGCTGTGGCTCGAGGCCATGGCAGGCAGTGCTAAGCAGGTCACATGTTGAGTCTTTCAGCCATATTTAGGTCACAATTTGGGATGGGAGGAGGCAGGAATTATCTTTTTGTACAAAGGCAATAAAAATGAGTAATCCCTTGTAGGTATCTTGTGTTTTGTTAAATAAATAGGGCTAGATTTTCAGTTTTGTTCCATGCTTCATTCTAAGTTGTACCAAAAATAAGACAAAATATCCAATGCTGAAGGCTAAACATTTGTAAGCTTTCTTTTCTCACACACACAGAGAACGGGTCTTTTTAAGTGATGGTATAACTGGTTTTTGTTTTTCAACTAAAAGGAGAGATGGAAGAGGGAATTCAAAATTTAATTAGTCTTAGATAATAGATAGATGAAGAATACTCTAGAATGCTGGGTATATTCTAGATAAGTTTTTTGAGGGAGAGAAGAGATTAAAAATGTATATGCCTCTTTTTCAAATAGCAGGAGTTGCAAATTACACACACACATATTTAACTCTTTCTAGATAGCTATTGAAAGCTTACATCCTGCTATTTGATTCATAAAATGTTGAAACTGATAGACATTATTTCAATGTGTACAAAAATCTCAGCAACTGGGAGAAACCGGATGCATTCTTCCAAAGTAAAATCATTCTAGATATGAGACTATGAAATTAAAAATCATGTTAAATATGACATTTGATATCAGCACAAAGTTTCCACCTGGCATATTTACTGATTTCTCCCCCTAAACAGCTACAACACTCACATTTTAAAAGTGTGAACCTCACATGTATTAGCCAAGTTCATTTGATATAGATTTTAAAATGCAGTATGGACAAGAGTCAAGTCCAGCATAAGCAATTCCAGTTTGACATCAATTAGTGAGTAGCTTTTACTCTTATAGACATATTTATAATGGAAAGGAGTGCATTTAGACTTTAAGGTCCTGCCAACTAATCAATTTGATGAACTAATTGATAATAAATGTTAATTGACAACTAACAGCAGTCAATTAATTGCATTTCAAATGCAGCTCCAGGAAGCTGAGTTGAACATTATTCTACCTCAAGCTACTCAAATAATAGCTCAGCAATGACTTTGCAACAGGCTGTAAAGGTCAAAATGAGCTAGGCTTTTCCTTATTAGGAGATCGGGGATCCCAGACCAAAGGTTTACAAAAACAGCAGCAGTCCTGCCCAAATCTCCCCTCTCCACCCTGGTACTGAGTCTTTCTCTGAGACAGTTTGCTGGCTTCGTGAAAGTCCCCTGTGGCATTCCCTCTGGGTTGCAATGTGGAAAGCCACTACGCAGCTCCAAAGAAGTGGTTGACTGTGTCAGTTATATAATCTGTCTCTTTGACAGAGCCACTTAAAGCTAAACTTAGGAGAATGGTTCTGTTTAGTTATGTGTCTTTGTAGCAGGAAAAGATACATTCCTATTTTCTGGGTTCCTACAATTAAAGACAGTCAGAGAACAAATGAGATGGCCAACTAGTGAATCTGGTAAAATTCAGTCCTAAAAAAAGTCTGTAAAATTTAAATGTTCTTCATTTTAGTTTCTTGATACATACTAAAAAGCCCACAGGGTAAATTGAAAGCTATGCCTATGTTCTCAAAATGAAACTCATTTGTGTGTGTAATAAAGGTCTCACTGACCTTTGGCACTCCAAGGCTTTTGTACTTTCTCTTCTCTTTACCCAGAATGTTCTTTCCCATATGGTCTAGTGGGTCACACCTTTACTTCATTCAGACCTCTGTTCTCCTGTCACGTCGTCACAGAGGTCCACCCTGAACATTCTACCCCAAACCTGCACACACTCCTTTGTTCACTTTCTGTTCTCTTAATTTGCTCTATTTTCCTTCACAGTTCCCATCTCTCCCTGGCATTATATATGCTCTTGTTTATTTATCACTGATCTCCTTCCCTTAAATGTAAACTCCACAGGGGTAAACTTGGAACTACTCATCGTGTGTCCTTGGTGCCAAAATGGTGCTCAGAGTGAGTCTTCAGTAATATTTATTGAATAGGAGAAACCATTCTGGAAATTTTCCCTCCAAGTAAATTACCGTGGTCGCATTACCTCTGACTCAAGACAAACAATCTAAGAAGGGCAATAAGGTGAAATGGAAACGAAACCTGGCTAAGAGAGAAGAGAACCAACTCCATTTTTGGCTGTACTAGTCATGTCGCTCTGGGAAAATCACCCCACCTTACCGGAACCCAGTTTCCTCACTACAAAATGAGGGGCATTGACAAGATGATTTTTAAAAATTCCTTCTCACTCTAAGATTTCTCTGATTTTGTTATTTAATTTGTCCTATTTGAAAGAAAACAGTTCTCCATTGTTCTTTTCTGGCTATGTTCTCTGTCGGGGAAAAATAATAATACAATAGGATCATGTGTGTTTCATAAAAACTGTTACCTCAGAAGGCTTTATGGAGTTAGAAAATGTCACTATAAAGTTAAATAAATGGTAGCCAAGGGAGAAATGAGCAGGGAAGACAGGGAGAAGCTAGAGATTTTAAATGAAATTTCAAGTGAGACATGAGATTTGAAGAGACAGCTGGAGCAAAGATAGGCCTGCGACAGGAATGAGGAAAATGTGAGGTCAAAGGACTGGTGGGGAAAAATAAAGGAAAGATAGACAAAAAGTGAGGAACTTTTAAAAAGTTTTGGACTTTGAACAATACAATGTAATGAAGTGTTTTAATTTAAAGAAAAGGGAAACAATCATAGATCTGAAAGAGTTGGGGAAACAGTTCCCTGAGGACGTGTAGGGGTGAACTATGATGGTGACATGAGTGGTGTGAGTGATAACTCCACACTTGCCACAACCGTGAGCACTTCAGGCACATCCAAGAATAAATAAATATATTCGTAGGTGGAATCAAGGCTTCTGGCTATGATGACATGGATTTTTACATCCTTGTTGCTCTTTCTTGGATCAGATCTAAGGGAAACCCATAAACTCCTAATATGCTGACCAGAAAAGTTCACATTTTCCCCCCAAAAGGCTAATCAAAGTCCTCAAACTTACTTTGTTTAGAAGGCAGTTCGCTGGATTTAGGTTCTTTCCTAGTTGCTTTTTTTTTTTTAACCAGTTATCATCTACCTGCTTTGGTCTATTGTTTTGTTTCTAAGAAAAAAATTATGAGAGAAGCTGGTGTAGTGACTTAAAGTCACTCTTTCATCTCCCTTTTGAATTTGAAATGATACACAGATACCCTGGGGTAAGGTGGGAAATCCTATTCCACACAGGATAGAGTCATAAACTCTTACGGAATGCCATTGTCACGGGCGAATTCAGATATTATTTCAATAAACTCCTTTGAGCAACATAATCTATGAGTTTATTAAAAGACCCTCAGGTTTATCTTGTGGACTATAAATAATCTATATGCTCTTTCAAACAAAAAATTCAAATGGCTGAACAAAGGCATTAAGCTTTCCCCTCAAGTTACATTAGGAGTGGATCTGTTTGCTGCCAACGCAGCCTCCTGATACGTTACAGGGGCTGGAACAGTTCCTAATGTAGCTCGATGAGAACAACAACTGCGTCTGGATTTCCCATAGCCTCAGAAAAAGTGGTGGGTGAACCAGGGTTCAGAAGCACGCAAATACGCTGAGGCTATTTCTTTCCACCTTGTCAAAGGGAGCCAGTGAATGTCACTGGCTTTGTGTCCCTCTGCAGAATTCTTCCTCGCCCTCTCCAGTTCCCCTTGCTACTCGACATCTTGGGGTTTCTTCCAGCGAGACTGTGGCTCCACCTGCCCCTGTGCCCTCTCCTTTGCTGTCTGCTTCCTTTTCTCATTCCTTGTGTCTTCCTTCTGTTTCCTCATTCACACAGACCTTTAAATTCTATCAAATGGAACGACAAATAGAACCTGTTCATCACCTTTTCCACTAAAATGAAATCCTTTTAAATCCTCGTGGGGCTTATTTTATGTATTTCAACCACACATAACTTGGTTCCCCAAACTCTGAGCTCCCATGCCAAAGCTAGTCCAGATTCAGAGAGGATGCTACCTTGAAAATGTTCTCTGAATGGGATCAGTTTTTTGAAAACAGAAATCTGACATCTTTGTCTTTGCAATTCGCACTTAGCTTAGACCATGTATTACCTTAACACAGAGGCAGATGAATGAATAAACTGAGTGGGTGTTGGGTATACGTTGAGTGTAAGGAAAGAATGTAAAACATTAATTTGGAGCATCAGAATATAAAACAATTAAGCAAAACAAAAAAATGCATCCAAAAAGTAAATCATAAACAATAAAGACAATACATGGATCTATAAGGCAAGAAGTTTTTGAGGGAGAAGGGTGACATGACAATTGAGTCAAATCAACTCTATTAAAAGAAGTAGATGATATAGCAGAGAAGGCAAAAGTCAAAGCAGATATCCAGACATTAAATTAAAGGGCATGGGGAATTCAAGCAGAGGGCCATTATAAATATTGACTTTGAAAATAATCTAATTGCAAAACAAAAGCAAGATTTACATCTACTTTTCCCCAAAGTAGCTTGTTTCCCAAAGTAGTTTTCTAATTAGGACCCCATGCAGTTAGTGCTAATACACTTTAATTCATTATTAGTCAATGGGCCTGGTTTTAAAATAACTCTTTCCAAAACACTGCAAATCAACTATGCTTCAATAAAAAGAACTTATTCTCAAAAAGTAAAATAAAATAACTTCCCAATAGCATTAGAATAGAATTCTTGGGATAGAATAAAATATTCTAAAGACGAAAGCTAACTAAAAGTCTTTTAAAAATCAAAGCATTAAATGTTGATGAATAAAAATTCACCAAATTGATAGATATCTATATTGACATGTATTAGGCTCCATTGTCTTCTAGCTTTAGGTACTTTGCTATTATTACTTATCCCAAGTACGTTTATAGAAGCTCTTGTTCCCATTGTCAACCTATTATTTCCCCACATTATTTGATTTAATTAAATACAATGCTCTGTTGTTGTCATTTAGTTGCTACGTGTATCTGACCCTTTGCAACCCCATGGACTGTATCCTGCCATGGGATTTCCCAGGCAAGAATACTGGAGTGGGCTGACATTTCCTTCTCCAGGACATCTTCAAGACACAGGCACTGAACCCATGTCTCGTGCATTGCGGTGGATTCTTTACCATCTAAGCCACCAGAGAAGCCTCCACAATGCTCTATCTTGCACCAACATTTCTTACAAAGCTATCAACAGATCAATGCTTGTTGGAGAAAATCTAATATCAATCTATTTTTAAGGAATTATTTAATTACCGGAAGAATTTTTAGATGAGATTGATCTGACCCTCCAAATGATGAAAAAAGTAGCCACTTCAAAATAATCCTTTAAAAAGTGCTTGCATAGTCTCAAAATATTACCTATTTGTAAGGTACCTATTACAAATAGGTAATATTATTTGTATTACCTATTAATCAAAATATTACCTATTACCTAGGGAAAAAATAGTTTACAATGGAGAACAAACCCCCATTGCAGGACATTCTGCAAAATACCTGCCCAACACTCCTTAAAAGTGTCAAAATCATCAAAAACAAGGAAAAATCTAAGAAACTGTAAGAGCCAAGAGAAGCCTCAGGAAATACGGCAACTAAATATAATGTGCTATCCTGGATGGGTTCCAGAGAAATAGGACATTAGGAAAAACAACAGAGGAAATACGAATAAACTACAGTATAGACTTTAATTAACAATAATGTATATATTGTTTCATTAATTAAAACAAATATGCCATATTACTTCAAGAGGTTAATAAGAGGGGAAACTGTATATGACATATATGGGAACTGTCTGTGTTATCTTTGCAGTTTTCATATAAATTATAAACTATCCTTTAAAAAAATTACTTTAAAAGTTTGATGTAAATGAAATATTTTTAAATAATCAATTTTTATAGAAATGTTTTTTAAAACTCATAACAAACTGCTTTCTTTTTTCATCTATTTTTATTTGGAGGGAAATTTCTTTACAACATTGCATTGGTTTCTGCCATATATCGACATGAATCAGCCCCATAGGTATATGAGTGTCCCCTCCCTCTTGAACCTCCTTCCCACATCCTACCCCAGCCTACCCCTTAGGTTATCACAGAACACGGCAACTGAGCTCCCTGCATCATACAGTAAATTTCCATTGACTATCTAATTTTACATATGGTAATGTATATGCTTTCTTAAACAGCAATTGCAAGCATAATTGGATCTTTTCTTTAAAACTGGAGTACCTTATGGACATGAGTTTGTATCCTTTGTGGTAAGACAATTACCATTTTTCCTCTCTGACAGTCTGAAACCAGTGTGCATTTCTACTGCATGTGCCTACTTTAGCAAAGTCTCCCTGTTAATATAGATAAAGCATTCAGAATGGTGCCTGGAACTTAGAAAGTTTACAGTAACATTAATATTGCATGAAGATAACTGTCACTCACTTACTGTAAGCTGATCATAAGCTTTGGATTGTTCCTAGTGATAATGATGAATGAGTTGTAACCCATTCATATTTGTTCACCTGGTTGCTATTGTGACTAACTAAATACGGACATTAGTAAGTGGCCCGTCAAGATTTTTTGCAAATAGAAGTGTGAAATGAGATGATACAGGAGGGAATTACACCTCTGTTTTAGGTCCCATTGGCTCCATCAGACAAGCATGGGGCTCATACGTATCCCTCCCCCACACCACCACATACACACACCTTCTTCTCTCTCTCTAAACCCTGACCTCCCCCCATCTCCCAGTTCAAAAATAGACCAAGGATACCACCGAAAACGGACTTCAATGTGCAAAGCACCCAAGTGAACTGTCATGTTCTTTAGGAAGGTGGCTCTCTAAAGCATCTTTCCAGCTTTCAGATGCTTCATGACCAGAAACCCTTGAGTAGACAGCACGGAGGAAACCATGGGAGACTTTTTCCAGTTACTTTCAGGCAACGCTGTACTGGAAAATTCTTTGCCAGGCACTTGCAGCAACCGCTGCCTGGCTCCACTCCTGCCAATCAAAAATGAGGCAGGCGTCCCCTTTTGGCAAGTGGCCAGAGGAGGGTGCTCTGTTGTTAGGCGAAGAGCCTCCAGGAAAAGAGGGGAACCAGCAAACAGGGATCTTCCATCTCCCTTCAAACCTGCAAGTGGAGCCCTTGTGGTGTTTCTCCTTTTTTGTCTCATCCCGTCACTCTCTAGTCTTTGAACAATAGAGGCAACAATGGTCTTGTCTAAATGATTTCACAGGCTATTATTCAGACACTCAACTTTTCACATTTCAATTTTGTCATTCTGTTTCCACACAAAAGGTGCACTTCTACAGTATAATGTTCTCAGAATTATGTCAATGAGCAGTAATGGCTTTTAACATTAAGTTGATCATTAACAACTACATTATCTGAGGCATAATCAGTGCTTCATCCTTTTGTGTGATTATGACACTACGGAATCTGAAACTAATAGGAGGATGCACTCATAACAACATATAAAAATATTTATACAGTAATAAAAGGTTAGTGAAAAGCAAGCGGTCTGAAACAGCATAATGAATAAAAATACCAACATATTTTATTTACAAAGGTGAGTTTCTAAAGGAGAAAAATATGTAAGCAGTATCACAACAGTAACAGTTCTTTGTTCATACAGGTGTTTAATACTGCGTTTAAACATTCTGTGTAGGGGTCATTTCAGTGGAGCTTTACAAGGGGGCATAATCCAGTAAGTCTGTATTTTTTAAACAGTTGAATAAGACAAAAAGAAGATTCTATGTTTTAAGAATTACTTTCATAAATTTTCAAGCTATTTGTACTTTCACAATGTTTCCAGCTATTTGGCAAAGAAGGTTGAACTGATGACACTGAGTATTTTTTTAAACTTATTTTACTCTTCCTTCTCCCATCTCTTGCATGAGAAGTCACTCGGAAGAACTGTGGTATTTGCCTACAATTCAATGTTTGCAACCATACAGCATCAAGACACAGGAGAATAATTACACTAGCATCACCAAGTTCTGAAGTCTGGGGAGAAGCCCAAGTCTAAATGGACCATGTTTTACATATGATTTTGGATTTTGATTCAGTTCAGTTCAGATCAGCCACTCAGTCGTGTCTGACTCTTTGCGACCCCATGAATTGCAGCACGCCAGGCCCCCCTGTCCATCACCAACTCCCAGAGTTCACTCAGACTCACGTCCATCGAGTCCGTGATGCCATCCAGCCATCTCATCCTCTGTCGTCCCCTTCTCCTCCTGCCCCCAATCCCTCCCAGCATCACAGTCTTTTCCAATGAGTCAACTCTTTGCATGAGGTGGTCAAAGTACTGGAGTGTCAGCTTTAGCATCATTCCTTCCAAAAAAATCCCAGGGCTGATCTCCTTCAGAATGGACTGGTTGGATCTCCTTGCAGTCGAAGGGACTCTCAAGAGTCTTCTCCAACACCACAGTTCAAATGTATCAATTCTTCGGCGCTCAGCCTTCTTCACAGTCCAACTCACATCCATACATGACCACTGGAAAAACCATAGCCTTGACTAGATGGACCTTTGCTGGCAAAGTAATGTCTCTACTTTTGAATATGCTATCTAGGTTGGTCATAACTTTTTTCCAAGGAATATGTGTTTTTTAATTTCATGGCTGCAATCACCATCTGCAGTGATTTTGGAGCCCCCAAAAATGAAGTCTGACACTGTTTCCACTATTTCTCCATCTATTTCCCATGAAGTGATGGGACCAGATGCCATGATCTTCATTTTCTGAATGTTGAGCTTTAACCCAACTTTTTCACTCTCCTCTTTTACTTTCATCAAGAGTGCTTTGTTCCTCTTCACTGTCTGCCATAAGGGTGGTGTCATCTGCATATCTGAGGTTATTGATATTTCTCCTGGCAATCTTGATTCCAGCTTGTGCTTCTTCCAGCCCAGCATTTCTCATGATGTACTCTGCATAAAAGTTAAATAAGCAGGGTGACAATATACAGCCTTGATGTACTCCTTTTCCTATTCGGAACCAGTTTGTTGTTCCATGTCCAGTTCTAACTGCTGCTTCCTGACCTGCATACAGATTTCTCAAGAGGCAGGTCAGGTGGTCTGATATTCCCATCTCTTTCAGAATTGTCCACAGTTTATTCTGATCCACACAGTCAAAGGCTTCAGCATAGTCAATAAATCAGAAATAGATGTTTTTCTGGAACTCTCTTGCTTTTTCCATGATCCAGCGGATGTTGGCAAGATCTCTGGTTCCTCTGCCTTTTCGAAAACCAGCTTGAACATCTGGAAGTTCACGGTTCATATATTGCTGAAGCCTGGCTTGGAGAATTTTGAGCATTACTTTACTAGCATGTGAGATGAGTGCAATTGTGCAGTAGTTTGAGCATTCTTTGGCATTGCCCTTCTTTGGGATTGGAATGAAAACTGACCTTTTCCAGTCCTGTGGCCACTGCTGAGTTTTCCAAATTTGCTGGCATATTGAGTGCAGCACTTTCACAGCATCATCTTTCAGGATTTGAAATAGCTCGACTGAAATTCCATCACCTCCACTAGCTTTGTTCATAGGGATGCTTTCTAATGCCCACTTGACTTCACTTTCCAAGATATCTGGCTCTAGGTGAGTGATCACACCATCGTGATTATCTTGGTCATGAAGATCTTTTTTGTGCAGTTCTTCTGTGTATTCTTGCCACCTCTTCTTAATATCTTTTGCTTCTTTTAGGTCCATACAATTTCTGTCCTTTATTGAGCCCATTTTGCATTAAGTGTTCCCTTGGTATCTCTAATTTTTTTGAAGAGATCTCTAGTCTTTCTCATTCTGTTCTTTTCCTCTGTTTCTTTGCATTGATCGCGGAGGAGGGCTTTCTTATCTCTTCTTGCTATTCTTTGGAACTCTGCATTCAGATGGTTATATCTTTCCTTTTCTCCTTTGCTTCTCGCTTCTCTTCTTTTCACAGCTATTTGTAAGTCCTCCTCAGACAGCCATTTTGCTTTTATGCATTTCTTTTCCATGGGGATGGTCTTGATCCTTGTCTCCACTACAGTGTCATGAACAGCCATCCATAGCTCATCAGACACTCTATCTATCAGATCTAGTCCCTTAAATCTATTTCTCACTTCCACTGTAAAATCATAAGGGATTTGATTTAGGTCATACCTGAATGGTCTAGTGGTTTTCCTTACTTCCTTCAATTTAAGTCTGAATTTGGCAATAAGGAGTTCATGATCTGGGCCACAGTCAGCTCCTGGCCTTGTTTTTGTTGACTGTATTGAGCTTCTCCATCTTTGGCTGCAAAGAATATAATCAATCTGATTTTGGTGTTGACCATCTGGTGATGTTCATGTGTAGAGTCTTCTCTTGTGTTGTTGGAAGAGGGTGTTTGCTATGACCAGTGCATTTTCTTGGCAAAACTCTATTAGTCTTTGCCCTGCTTCATTCCATATTCCAAGGCCAAATTTGCCTGTTACTCCAGGAGTTTCTTGACTTCCTACTTTTGCATTCCAGTCCCCTATAATGAAAAGGACATAATTTTGGGGTGTTAGTTCTAAAAGGTCTTGTAGGTCTTCATGAACCGTTCAACTTCAGCTTCTTCAGCGTTACTGGTTGGGGCATATACTTGGATTACCATGATATTGAATGGTTTACCTTGGAAATGAACAGAGATCATTCTGTTGTTTTTGAGATTGCATCCAAGTACTGCATTTCAGACTCTTCTGTTGACCATGATGGCTACTCCATTTCTTCTGAGGGATTCCTGTCTGCAGTAGTAGATATAATGGCCATCTGAGTTAAATTCACCCATTCCAGTCCATTTTAGTTCACTGATTCCTAGAATGTTGACATTCACGCTTGCCATCTCCTGTTTGACCACTTCCAATTTGCCTTGATTCATGGACCTGACATTCCAGGTTCCTATGCAATATTGCTCTTTACAGCATTGGACCTTGCTTCTATCACCAGTCACATCCGCAACTGGGTATTGTTTTTGCTTTGGCTCCATCCCTTCATCCTTTCTGGAGTTGTTTCTCCACTGATCTCCAGTAGCATATTGGGCACCTAATGACCTGGGGAGTTCCTCTTTCAGTATCCTATCATTTTGCTTTCTCATACTGTTCATGGGGTTCTCAAGGCAAGAATACTGAAATGGTTTGCCATTCCCTTCTCCAGTGGACCATATTCTGTCAGACCTCTCCACCATACCTGCCTGACTTGGGTGGCCCGTGGACATGGCTTCGTTTCATGGAGTTAGACAAGGCTGTGGTCCTAGTGTGATTATATCGACAAGTTTTCTGTGAGTATGGTTTCAGTGTGTCTGCCCTCTTGCAGCAACACCTACCGTCTTACTTGAGTTTCTCTTATCTTGGACATGGGGTATCTCTTCACGGCTGCTCCAGCAAAGCGCAGCTGCTGCTCCTTACCTTGGATGAGGATTTTGATTAGAACCTGTTAATTATAATAGATTCATCATCAAAGAGTCAAGCCAATGTCCATGTAATCATGAAGAGTAACATGCTATTCTTATCACTTGATGAAGAAGTCACATTTCCAGAAATCTATCCTTTAAGAAATTTCTGAATCCAGAAATAACATAGCACATAAAGAAGTTTATCACAATGTTATTTATAACAATGAATATCAAACCAACCTGACTATCCAAAAACAGAGGGATGTTTAAGAAACCATATTTTCACCTGGACACATGATGACAGATGGCTTAGCCATTTTTTGTGATGTTTACCAAAAAGTTAATAAATAAAATATTTATAAAATTTAATTTAAAAGAAAAATACATAATTGCACTGTGTATATGTATTGAAAGCACTATGCACAGAAAAAAAGGTGGAGATGAGCTGGGAGAAGACAATATACCAAGTAAATAGTGTAGTTTTCTGGGGCAGTGGTTTCTTTCCTCCTCCTCCCCCTCCCCAGTTCTTCTTTCTTCTCTGTACTTTTCTGTATTTTCACTTTTTCTTCAGATAGAATACATTATTTTTCCCATTTAAAACAGGATGCATATTTAACTCTGTTGTTTCCTTGTCCTTATTGGAAGATATTGAACAAGAACAATATGTGACAGCCATGATTTTCATCCTTCCCACTGAAAAATAGTCCTTAGACTTGAAAGTACAGAAATTTTGTGCGGAATGCAATGTGTCATTTTTTGTGGCTTCCTCTTGCCCCAAGTCTTCCTTTCTCTGACTGACCTCATCCACAATGATAAACCGCTATCCTTTACATGTGGACTTCCCTGGGTCCAGAGAGCTTTGCTTCAGCTCATTTCAGTTCACACTTTGCTTATCAGAGCTTGTCTGCAACATTAATGTAAGAGGTTCACTTAGAGAATGGAAGCAACATATTTTGAGGGAGAGTGGAAGGTTTTTGTCGCTTCATCCTGGGAACCAGGGAAACATTCTAAGAGAATGTATGTACCTGACTGTGGGGAGGGAATTTGACACAACTGTTTGAGGTGCAAGAAGGCATATGTGGAAGAAGGGATTGTTCAACACACTTACTGCTATAATCAAAGAACCCTACTTGCTGGCCTTTAGATGTGTCTTATTCTGTCTGTCCACTTTTCCAAACACCTCATGTATTATTTCTCCTCCTAGAATGCTCTCTCTAATCCTGTCTATTCTGACTCAAGTCCTGCCTCTATCTTTCTTTCAAACTTAGCCTCTTTAAAAATAACACATATAAGCTTTATATATAAAGATATTTACCTCTTACTTGTAATACTATGCTTGATCACAAATCACTCTTCTAAAATGTTCCAACTAAAAACCACTGTGTGTTAGTCGCTCAGTCGTGTCCACCTCTCTGTGACCCCATGGGCTGTAGCGCACCGGCTTCTCTGTCCATGGAATTCTCCGGGCAAACATACTGGAGCGGGTTGCCATTTTCTTTTCCAAAAAACCGCTTCAACTCTGTGATTTTTCTTACGTTTTTTCCATTTCACAATAATATTTTGAAAAAAATACTGATGTATAGAAACATTACACAAAAATTATATTAATAAAATATGGTGCAGGTTCATTCTCTTTGATGTCTTCTCCAAAATTTCAAAGATAATAGGAAAATGTTCAGAACCATAAAACAAAGGCATAATGACTTTAGTTATGATTACTTCTGAAGTTATAAGAGTTTGCTTTATGGATGCCTATTTAACTCTGCTTCTCTTTTCTGATTTTCAATCAGTATTTCCTTAAAATACTTAGAAAAGAGCTTAGGTTTATCTTGGATATGTAGAAAGAATAGAGATACAAGAACAAATCAACCCAGAATCCATGGGTAGCCAGCCTAGCAGAACATAAGTCACTGAGCAGCAACCAGCAGTTTCTTTGAAGAGCAAATCAGTTTTTCTGCAGATCAGTTTAATTACTTTCAGTGTTAGAAGGAAAGGACATGTGCACAAACAGGAAGTCTTTGATATAACCTTTATGGTCTTCAAGAAGCTTTTAATTTCTGACTTCTACTATACTAGTCAGGGTTGCCAACCATCCTGTCATGCCAACCAAAAGGTGTTCATCTGCATTCTCCGCAGCAGTCTTTTTTGTGTGTGAAGACCATGCTTCTTCTGCACTGGGAATCCCACTTCCACTGGATTATGCTTCCTGTCACTCAGTACGTGTGTCCTACCTCCATTCCAAGCAGCTATGACCTGGGAAGGCGCTTCAATAACTATAATATCAAGAGCTTCTTTCTTTTACCTTTTTTTTAAAAAAAGATTTTTGATGTAGATGAGGACCATTTTTAAAGTTTTATTGAATCTGTTACAATATTGCCTCTGTTTCATATTTTGGTCTTTTTACCAGGAGACATTGAGACCTTAGCTCTCCAACCACAGATCGAACCTGCACCCCCTGCATTGGAAGGTGAAGTTTAACCACTGGATCACCAGGGAAGTCCCCCCTCTTTCTTTTACAATGATGTTGTCTGAGGCATGTGCTCAGTTGCTTCGGTCGTGTCCAGCACTTTGAGACCCTATCTACTGTAGCCTGCCAGGTTCCTCTGTCCATGGGATTCTCCAGGTAAATATACTGGAATGGATTGCCATGCCCTCCTCCAGGGGATCTTCCCAGCCCAGGGACTGAACCTGCATCTCTGTGTCTCCTGCATTGCAGGCAGGTTCTTTACCCACTGAGCCACCTGGGAACCCCCTTTTATGATAATATTGAACTGTAAGTTGGTACTACAATCCATGAGA
Source organism: Capra hircus (assembly GCF_001704415.2). Classification (NCBI taxonomy): domain Eukaryota; kingdom Metazoa; phylum Chordata; class Mammalia; order Artiodactyla; family Bovidae; genus Capra; species Capra hircus. The sequence goes on from NC_030809.1 coordinate 83,451,719, forward strand.
TTCACTAGTGAAACAAACATAAACAGAGCCCTCAGGTTATCTCTGCAAATAGCCTCTGTCTTGTTTATCTACCATTGCCTAACAAATTACCCCCAAATTTAGGAGCTTCGAACAATAATCAATATTTATTATATCACAAAGTTCTTGAGGGTCAAAATTTAGGAGCAGCTTACATGAATGATTCAAGCTTGAGATCTCTCATGTTTCATTCTAAATAATGACTAAGTGAAGTTGCTCAGTCGTGTCCGACTCTTTGTGACCCCATAGACTGCAGCCTGCCAGGTTCCTCTGTCCATGGGATTTTCCAGGCAATAGTACTGGAGTGGATTGCCATTTCCTTCTCCAGGGGATCTTCCCAAACCAGGGCTCAAACCCGGGTCTCACGCATTGTAGACAGACACTTTATCATCTGAGCCACCAGGGAAGTCCAAATAATGACTTGGTTTGCAGTTACCTGAAGCTTTGACTTGGGCTGGATGATCTGCTTCCAAGGTGGCTCACTCACATAGCTGGCAGGTTGGTTCTGGCTGTTAATAAGGGGCCTCAGTTCCTTTCCACGTGGGCTTCACCAGAAGGCTGTTCAACATGGGGGCTAGCTTTTCCCAAAGAACTGGTCAAAGCCGCAGTCACTTATATGACCCAGCCTGGGAAATCACAGACCATCATTTCCACAGTATCATATTGATTACACAAGATCAGTCCTATCCAATGTGAAGGACGTGATAACAAAAAGCAAAGATTACTGGGAGTCAAGTTGGTCATCCTGTTACTGCTCAAGACACCTTCTATCAAGATATGGAATTGTTCTTTGATCAGTTTGAATCTAAAGTGGCCCGTGACTGTTTGGAACAACTGAATACAACGGAAGTGATGCTATGTATATGCGCATGTGCTCAGTTGTGCCTGACTCTTTGTGATCCCATAGACAGTAGCCCACCAGACTCCTTTGTCCATGGAATTGTCCAGGCAAGAATACTGGAGTGGGTTGCCATTTCTTCCTCCGGACTGAACCTGCATCTCCTGCGTCCCCTGGCAGGTGGATTCTTTTCCACTGGGCCACATGGGAAGCCCAAGTGATGCTATGCCAGTTCCAAATTAAGAGTCTTTTAAGGATACTAGAAGTTTGTGGGGTTTTTTGTTTGTTTTTTTGGTTTGTTTGTTTTTGCCGTTTGGAGCCCTGAGCCATTGTCTAAGAAGTTCAGACTAGAGCTTTACTGGTGGCTCGGTGGTAAAGATCCCTGATCTGAGTTCAATCCCTGATCCAAGAAGATCCCATATGCCAAGAGAAGCAACTCAGTCTTCTCAGCAACTATTGAACCTGTGCTCTAGAGCCCGGAGAGCTGTAACTACTGAGCGCACACACTGCAACTACTGAAACCCATGGCCCCAGAGCCTGTGCTCTGCAACAAGAGAAACCCACACGCTGCAACTAGAGACTAGCCCCTGCTCACCACAACTAGAGAAAAGCCCGAGCTGCAGCAGAGGCCCAGCACAGCCAAAAATGAAATAAATAGATAAAATTTTAAAAAAGAAGTTTAGGCTGCCTTGCTAAAAAAAATAGCTACATCCTGGTATATTGAGGTATTGGACATGTGTGCAAAGAAGCCCATCTTGCTTAATTATTCAGATGACTCCAGAACCTATTACTGAAGGACTGCAACCATATGAGAAATTTCAAGTTAATATCACCAGCTGAGTCTGCCAGTTCATGGAACTATGAGACTATGAAATGATTTGCTATCCAATGATAGAAAATCAGGACAAAAGTTACACAACTTTCTATTAGTCATTCTTGGTACTTTATGTATACCTTTGTATTACAACAAAAGTTCCATGATGGTAGGGAACAGTAGGTGGATTACTATGATGGCATCTTAACTGGTTTTTTACAATATTCTTGCCTCCAACCAACTATTCTCCAAATAGTAGTCAAAGTGACTATCAACATAACTTGTATCAAAGTCTTTCCCCATCTTCAAATGATTCTATGCTTCAATTTTATATACGATTGCAGTCTGTATACCAATACTACTCTTTCATAACATGTATAGCACTGTATTTTTAATCATAATTTGCATAATCATTTTTTAATGTTGTTCTCCCTAACTAGATATAAATCTCTAATAGGAAAGGTGCCTTATCCATTGGTCTAGCCTCTGTGTCAAGCACAATGCTTAGTACATAGTAGCCATTCAATAAATATTTGTTAAATGAATAACTTTTTAAAAATGGCTTTTACAGTTCACTTGATTTTGTATTAGCAACTTACTCCCTAAGTTGCATCAGGGAGTAACTAACTTGCCTTTTTGGGCTATTTCCAGTTGCAATAAATATATAAAACCAATTAATGTTTCAGCTAATTTTTCACAGGCTTCCAGAAATAGGTCAAGAAAAGAGTTACGTGAAATGTGACATATGTTCCAGTCTTAAACTAAGGATTCTGTTAAGATAAGCAGAGTTATGGCCACTCTTTATTGAGAATAGCTATTCAGACTCTATCTAATTCATCAAAGCAAAATAAATGATAATCCTCCAACTTCCTTTTGCCAGTTCTCATTTTTATTTTCTACAGAATTTTTTAATGATTTCCTACATTTTCTTTTGCATATTTATATATATTAACTTATTTAGACTAAGAATAAAAGATTTTCCTGCTCCTTCCTTTGGCAAACTTGGAAAGCATAAAGCCTTGGTTAATATAATCAGACCAATCCTAGAAAATTAAAATCACCACCGAAAATGCTTCTGCATTATTAAAAAATGGAGCCAGACAGACTGTTAGGTAAAGCATATGTTAACAAAGCACGGAAGTGGTTAAACACAAGGACGTTTCCCTATATAGGAGACCAAAGGCCAAATATTCAATAACAAAAATTTTAGCCATATGTGCACTTATGTAGAACAGATTATTAACTGTTATCCTCTGTAAATATAAGAAATGAATTACAATAAATCTGAATAATTTAAATTATTTTTTTCTGAAATCACAGCCATTAAGCCGTGGTGATCATTCAGTGGAAATATTCATCAAGATACATGTATGACAGAAAGACCAAGTTCATTTTGGGATGTCACATGGAGGCAGATTCTACAAATGCTTATATTCAAAAACATTTTCAGAGTAATTACGCATTTTTGGACAACGTTTTCAGCATCCTTTTCCTTTTTTTCTTACATATGTTTCTAAATCTGTGTTTGGAATCCAAATTTTAAATTTAATTACAAGCAGAAGAATATGCTTACTTAACATCCAATTTAATCCTAAATTACCCTGAAATTCATAGAGGCTCATGGGAGTTTAGGGTTGGAAGTTTCCTAAAGTTTATCTAATCCAGTGGTTTTCAAAGATTAATACACTCTAGAATCACCTGGTTGTTGTTCTTTGGGTTACCCTGGCTCAAACTGTAAAGGATCTGCCTGCAATGCGGGAGAACTGGGTTCAATCCCTAGGTCAGGAAGATCCCTTACAGAAGGGAGTGGCTACCCTTCCAGTATTCTTGCCTGAAGAACCCCATAGACAGAGGAGTCTGGCAGGCTACACTCCATGGGGTCACAAAGAATTGGCACGACTGAGCAACTAACACATTCAGAATCACCTAGAGGACTTATTAACACACAGATTGCTGGGTTCCACCCTCCGAGTTTTTGAATCCATGGGTTTGTGATGGGGGGGGGGGGGACTGAGAATTTGCTTCTATAGCTAGTTCCCAGATCATGTTAATGTTAGTGGTCCAGAGGCCTCCCTTTGAGGATCACTGATCTAACCAACTGCTTAAATTTTACAGATAAAGAAAGAAAGTCCCAGAAAACTTGAAAAATTAATCCAACGATTTTGCCACAGTCAGTGACAAAATGGCAGGAAAGGGTAAGATCAGAAGACAATTTTCCTATTTCCAAGTAGAGTGTTCCTCTGATACTACTTTCATATTCTGAAGTATATTTAGTACCATATGAGGCACTGATTAATAAGCTACAGAAAAAAATAAGTCACAGCTGAGGAAAAGGGAAGACAACATAAACATGGTCTCTCCCATTCAACAAAATTAAAGACATGCAGGACCACACCAAAAATTCAATGATTCAGGTATTTCTTTGTGGCCGCTACTCCCCTTTTGAAGTTCATTTCCCTCTAAACATCTAAGGACTTACTTTGCATTCTTACATTGCAACGTCTTTGTTGATAACTTTTCAGTAATTCCATTAAAGCAAATCACAGGGTTGTCAAATCTTCAAGGATCAGAAGATCATGAGTTGACAAGTAGCAGATGCACAGAAAGAAGTTTTAAATAATGTGCATTCATTCCCCATGTGGAGTAAAGAAGAATACCTATTACTCCATGATAGTAAAAACCAGCCGGGAAGTAACGAAGAATGGAGTTATGCCACGATATTTACCATTTCTCCCACGTTTATGCAGTGAAGAACCAAAAAATTCAGAAGAAAGAAAACCCTTAGATTTTCCAACAAGCTGTTTCTGTTTAAGGACAGAAGTTTCTGTTAAAATTTAGTATAATTGTGATGTCACTGAGCACAGTGAAAGCTGCAGGCAAACAGAACATTCTCATTGTAATACCACTACTGTAGGCATATTTGAAACACTATAGCTTCTTCAGACTATAATTATAACTGTTTGCTGCTTCTGTGGTTTCAAAGATAATAGAAGTTGTTCACAAAATTTACACAACACTGATGTGTTGCATATAAAATATAGACAGTCACGTGCAAAATATCCCATTATATATTTTCTCATAGAGAAAAACAGCTGAGAAACCTACAGACCATCAAATTATGACTCCAGTGTTTCATTACAAGCAATTAGACTCCGGAACCCAAAGGTACAACCAAAATGCTTGGTGTAATTTGGCTAATACCATTTAAGAGCTGGGCCACAGGTGTTTAAATCTGCAGAAAAGAAAAGTCCCGGTGGCTCTAGGGTCTTATTACTTTACTTTTAATTCCTTCCATTGCCTGCACATCAAAGGTGGAACCTGGGAGAAAATATATGTTAAATGAGGAGAGAGATTCAAAATTCCACTGATTCATTCCACAAGCACTGAGTGAATGACTACTCCGCGTCAGGTACAGTTCTTGCCTAAGTGAACTCAAAATCCAGCAGGAGAAGTGGCCATAAATTCATCCCTTGTCAAACACTGAACACTGTTGTAAAGATATCAGTACAACCTGTAACTCATGTTATAGAACAGACTGGTTTTTTGTTCAGACTGGGAAATTAAGAAATAAGTGCCAACAAATGACATTGACATGGGTCTAGAAGAATTAAAAAGTAGTTTCCATACAGAAAAGAAAATCATCTGATGGGAAATAAAGCCATGAAAGACAGGTTTGAGGTCATATCCCCTAGAAAATTATGCTAAGGAATTTGTACACTGTTTCCAAGACAGTAGGAGACATGGGGAGTGTTTGAGAGCTCTAGGCCAAGTAGTTTCTGAGAAATTTCTGGGAAGCACACCTAAAAAAGGTAGACAAAAAAGAAAAGACATCTTTTTGTAATGCTTGGATGAGCTGTTATAATAATAGACTCCCTGGAAATCAATCACAAAGAATCCAAAGAGTTAAGGAGATTTGGAACAGACTTTTGCCCTGAGGTCTCTGCAGATTTCTGGTGGCTTAGAACCTGAATTTCAGTGAATCATGCATTAGTGACCGGACACAAAACTGAGGCCAGAGCAGAAATAGATATCAACACAACAAGGTAAATGGGGGAAAAACCCAATAAAATTAACAACAATAAAAGCTAAATGAAAATCGAAGATATGATATGCAGCACCAATACAACCAAAACTTAGTTCTATGATAAGACTAATAAGGAACAAATCTCTGACAAGAGTAATCAAGGGGGAAAAAAGGGACAAAGGATGCAAAATACATGAAATGAGGGATGAAAGAGGGACTTAATTAGTGATGCAGCACATCCTAAAAAGATAGTATGAGAATATTGTATCAACTTTGTTATAGTAAATTTACATTGATCAGTGAAATGGGCAAATTTCTAGAAAGATTTGTAAACTTACTTGTTCATGAAGACCTAGAAAATCTGAGTCACCTTAGAACTCTCCCAAGAAACTAAAAATATTGTTTTAAAATTTCTCCCAAAGAAAAGCAACTTGTTGAAATTGTTCTATTGCCATGCAATTGAGGAACAGATTATTCCACTATTTTAGAGAAGAGAGAAATGAAATACTCATTAACATAGGTAAAAACTAGCATATCCTTTATACTAAACCATACAGAGTCAGTTTGAAACAGAAAAGTATGAGTCAATCTCACATAAAAATTATTAAATGAAGTCCAGGGATATACAAAGAAGACAACACATTATTAACAAATCATGATTATTCTATAAAAGTTGAGTTGATTCAACATTAGAAAATTATGAGGTTGCTTTGTTATACTAAAAGATTAGAGGAGGAAATCAAGGGACATAAACCTACGCATCCATGAAGCTCAACAAACTCTAAGTAGAATAAGTACAAAGAGATTCTCACCAAGCACATCATGCCAAACTTGCAAAAGACAGAGACAAAGAGCAAATCTTGAAAATAGCACATGAGAAGCAACTCATCACATACAAGGGATCCTCAAAAAGAGTACAAGCTGATTTCTTTTCATAATCATGGAGGTCAACAGGCAGTAAGATGACATATATAAGTGCTGAAAGAAGAAAATTGTCAACCAAGAATTCTGTATCTAATAAAATATCCTGCAAAAGTGAAGGTGAAATTAAGACATTTCCAAGTGAAAAAATCAAAGGGAGTTTATCAGCAGTAGTCCAGCCCTATAAGAAATGTTCTGTAAGTATCCTCATAGCTCAATTGGTAAAAATCTGCCTGTAATGCAGGAGACCCGGGTTCAATTCCTGGGTTGGGAAGATCCCTTGGAGAAGGAAATGACAAACCACTCCAGTATTCTTGCCTGGAGAATCCCATGGACAGAAGAGCCTGGCAGACTACAGTCCATGGGGTCACAAGTGTCAGACATGACTTAGCAACTAAACCACCACCATAAGAAATGTTATAAAGAGTCCCCCAGACTGAAACATAGGGTACTAGACAATAACTCAAGATGATATGAGGCAATAAGGAGCAACAATAAAAAAGCTATACAGCAAACACAATCATAAATAGTAATGCATATTTGATGTGTAACTCTTTTTCTCCCTATATTATTTGGAAGACAAATGCATTAAAGAATAAATATTAATAATCATAAAATTATGTTAAGGAGTGGGAGATAGAGTTATAAAGGAAGAGAAATTTGTGTACAACTGAAGGATAGTCTGAACAAATTTTTACCTAACAAGTAATAACCAGTGGAGGGACTTGACCTATCAGTTGGCAAGACTTATTACAAAATATACTATTTAGGACACTCTGGCATTAGTGTAGAAATAATCCTATAGACCAATGGAACAAGAAAGAAATGCTAGAATCAGATCTACACACCTTGATGGAAACCTGATATATGAGAGAATTAGAATTGTCAATCAGTAGCAAAGGATAAATTTATCATTAAAATATGCTTGGACAATTGATGATCCATATGGAAAAAATTATGCATCTTCAACTATATAACCAATCAATCCCAGACAGATCAAGTACTTGAACTGGAAAAGCAAGAGTAAACAATTTTAAAGATTAGAGGAAAATATATTTGCCAATGCAGGGTAATAAATAATTTTTAAATCAAGCAGAAAACATACACCAAAAAGGGAAAGAGTGAAAAAGGATTGCTACTGTCTAGAATAAATTTTAAAATCTTATGAATTCAAATGAAAAAGTCAAATAATCCCTTTAAAATGAGAAGAACCTATAACAAAAAGTTTTCCAAAGGTGAATAGACAGTAAACATAGGAAAAAGTTTCTTAATGGAAATGACAATCAAGCAATGTGTATTAAAACCACCATGAACTATAATGTTATATCCAAACAGAATGGTAAAAATTCAGAAGTCTGAAAATGCCAGATATCAGCAGTACGTGGAATAAAGGCTATACACTGCTGATGTAGAATAAAGTTGAATAAATTGGTAAAACTACTTTGGAAAACAATTTGGAGTTGCTTGGTAAAGGTGCATCTGTGCATACCCAGCACTACCATTTCTAGATGTATATTCTAGAGAAGCTCTTGAGTACATGAACAAATTGAAGGAAAACAAGGGGTTAGCTAACATAATTCAGGATAGTAGTTACCTTCAGGGCAGAGTAAGGGGGCTTTCAACAGGGCAGAAACTCACAAAACATAGGCTTTCCAATACAAAGGTAATATCTTATTTCTTAGGCTGAATTAAAAGCAGTGATCATTTTGTTTTTAAAATATGCTACTTCTGTATATTATATCCATTCTTTTAGTATGCTGTATTTCACTATATTATATCCACAATAGATGACACAACACTTTCTAGAAGTAAAAAGTAAAAAAGTAAGTCTGAGTAGGAAAAGGAATCGAGTCTAAATTTTAGGAAAATTGTTCTGGTGGACATACAGAAGAGAGACATTAATGGTGTCTATTATCTCCATGGAGAATATGAGGTTCAAACCTGGGCAATGCCAGTCAAGGGCAGATTTAGAAGAGAAATGTTATGAATGCATCATTGATAGAAGAGATAAGAGAATTTGTTTAAATTTTTAATTGAAGGATAATAGCTTTACAATACTGTATTTGTTTCTTATCTTACATTAGCATGAATCAGCCATACATATATATATACACACACATATAAATATCCCCTCCCTCTTGAAGATAAGAGGATATTGGTGTGTTTTGTGCCTGACTTAGGATGGTGACAATGACCAAGGAGAACTGTAGGAAAGCTCTATTTGAAGGATGAGAAAAGGAATAGGAGTAACCAAAAGAAAAACAGACCCACCGAAGAACATCCCAAACCCAAGTGAGGATTAGGAAGTTAGTTTGGAACAGAAATACCTCAATCATTGTAGAGTAAGTTCTGAAATCAACTCCTGGTATGTGAAGTACAGAAATATTTGTCTGAATCTGGGTGAAGGGAGAGGGTGTGGAATAGCAGCTGTGAGAAGTACGATAGGGAAAAATGAGAGACAGGAAGATGACTGGACAGCAGGGAGAGCCCAGCTGAGATTGGACAGCATGGATCTGTAGGATAGACCTCTGGCACAATTCATGACCTTGAGTGAGCATCAAGGTTGCAAATATTTTCATGTTCAAAACATACAGACATACGTATGCAAACACTCGTGCACGCACTCACACACTCAAGTTTGGACTGAATAATTTGTTAGAGGTCTATCAAAAACCAGAGACCACAATACAGAGGAGACTGTAAAATCCTTTATAATTAGGCCACATAATTGCCATGGATAACTAAGTATTTCCATCTAGGCACAGCTTCTTCAGGATTCTGGTTGGTCAGAATTTCCAGGAAACATTTAGAAAGGAAGGTTAGTGGAACAAATTAGAGCCCCCCACTGCAGCAGTTAACTCTGAAGCAATAACTGATATTCACCCTCTCCCCACTTTTCACTTACTTTAAACTTTCTTCCCCTTCGGTCTGCACTCTGGTTGGTCCAGGTGGCTTGACAGGTAGTTTGACCCAGGCCCTCATCTCTGGCCTCTTGTTTCTATGTCATAGTTATTGTACTTGCTCTTTACAAGTACCAATTACAGCGGGCAGGAGAGGCACACATATTTCCCATTGTGTAGCACAGCCCCACTTTTTTGAGATAATCATGGTCAGTTATAAGGAGAAGCCAAAGTGAGATGACAGTGACTTGTGTTTATTGCAGTTAACTCTGATACTTGACGGAAGCATGCTTATTTGAGAACTAGGCCCTCAAGACCTACAGAGCCCAGTCTTGCAGAGACAGCAAGCACAGGCTGACCATGTGCGTTACTAGGAGTGATGAAGAGGAAGGTCACTCCTACTTCCACCCCTACATTCCCAGACCCATCTGTTTTATCTGTTGAGGCCACAGTACCATATAATGGTATTAATTTCAGTTGCACAGCATGTTCTGAAGGGTAGCACTCCATTGCTTTAGCCTACCATCTCTAAGCCAGCCCCTCAGCTAGACTGCACCTTCAAGAAGCCATTCAGTACATTCCATGATCTAACACCAGCTGCTACATCTTATTTGCTGCAAAGTGGTTTCTTGGTCCATGGTAATGTTATGCAGGATTGCCTGTCAGTAAACCACTCAGTGAACCCCCAGTGGGTGGTACTGGCTAAGGACCTCCAAGCAGAAAAGGCAAACCCATACCTGGAGTAGGAAGGGATCCAGTCAAGAGGAAATACTGTAGGAAGAGTCTGATGTAGTCAATATCCAGCAAGTAGCTCGCTGGTGTCCTCAAGGAATATTACTGTATCAGGGTCCGACAATAATCAGTCATAATGGGAAATGTCGGCTCTTCAAGGATCCTGTTAACCACTCTGCTACTTGGGAGCTCACTTCCCTTGTAGCATCTCCCACCATGAGCCCCAGCCTACAAAGGACACTCTACCACTGAGTGTGCCTATCATCACCAGCAATACCTTCCTTATTTCCTTGGTAAACTCAATGTCCTCCAGACCCTTGTGAAGAATTTGGCCCGTCGATAGGTTTTTCAGCCTCACGTGGTTAACTCACAGCAGCAGCTTCCTTCTCTGAGCCTTGAGATCCTCTCCTCTACAGTTTCTTCCACAGGACTGAGTGGAAGTTCCAGGACTTCTGCTTCATTGTGTGTGTGTGTGTTAGTCCTTCAGTCGTGTCCAACTCTTTGTAACCCTTAGGACTATAGCCAGCCAGGCTCCTCTGTCCGTGGAATTCTCCAGACAAGAATCCTGCAGTGGGTTGCCATTCCCTTCTTTAGGGAATATTCCTGACCCAGGGATTGAATCCAGGTCTCCTGCACTGTAGGCAAATTCTTTACCATCTGAGCCATCAGGGAAGCCCATTCATTTATTGTAGAAAAGTGCTTTCACTCAACTCCAGTAACAACCTGAGCAGCATATTAGAACTGTCTTCCAAGCCCTTGTGAGAGTGTTAAATCCTGTGTCATTAGAGAATGCACTACTTTCTCCCTTGACCAGCATTATCTCAACCTCTATCTGATAATACTATGATGGTCCATTCTCAGACATATTCTCCTGCTTCTTTCTGGAACATGATAATCAAGTCCTGCAAATTGCTATCCTTTTTCCAGTCGGCCTGTGCCTTGATCTGGCCAAAGTTATAGGCCAAGAGATGACTTGAGGGAAGACCTGAGGAGGAGAAACATTGTCTTGTAAGAGATCTCTCTCATTTAAGGGTTCTTCATGTTCTTCAAGCAAGAAAAGAATCTAACTTCCATCAAGAATTAAGCCACCTCTACAGAATTGGGGGTTTTAGGGAAATAGATTCAGGGTTCTCAAGCACAGTTCAGTTCAGTTCAGTTCAGTCACTCAGTCGTGTCCGACTCTTTGTGACCCCATGAATTGCAGCACGCCAGGCCTCCCTGTCCATCACCATCTCCCGGAGTTTACTCAGATTCAAGTCCATCGAGTCAGTGATGCCATCCAGCCACCTCATCCTCTGTCGTCCCCTTCTCCTCCTGCCCCCAATCCCTCCCAGCATCACAGTCTTTTCCAGTGAGTCAGCTCTTCGCATGAGGTGGCCAAAGTACTGGAGTGTCAGCTTTAGCATCATTCCTTCCAAAGAAATCCCAGGGCTGATCTCCTTCAGAATGGACTGGTTGGATCTCCTTGCAGTCCAAGGACTCTCAAGAGTCTTCTCCAACACCACAGTTCAAAAGCATCAATTCTTCGGTGCTCAGCCTTCTTCACAGTCCAACTCTCATATCCATACATGACCACTGGAAAAACCATAGCCTTGACTAGATGGACCTTAGTTGGCAAAGTAATGTCTCTGCTTTTGAATATGCTATCTAGGTTGATCATAACTTTTCTTCCAAGGAGTAAGTGTCTTTTAATTTCATGGCTGCAGTCACCATCTGCAGTGATTTTGGATCCCCAAAAAATAAAGTCTGATTTACCCTAAAATCCCTCCCCAGATTCCATTTGCTTATTAGAGACTACCTTTGACACAGGAATGTTCTATTCTGACAATTCAGACTTCTCCTCAATTCAGCCACTTTTACAGTTAAATATAAAGGAACTAAACAGTATCTGATCATCAGCTGTGTGTGACCTTCTACCTCTGAAGATGAGAGCCTCAAACATTTACAAGAGGGCCTTCTGACTAGCACTGTGCTTTAAACTATTGACTAATAGATCTGAGCCTGTCACTTTCTCTCTTCATTGGATCAATAGCCCTTAGCAATACCCATCTAGTTCCACAGTCTTTACAATTACTATTTTCCCCTTTCTCTCAAATACCTGAGACTTTGTGCCAATTATTACGTCCCTTCTACCCGTACTATATCCCAGCTTATTACAGATGAAAGTATTCACAATGTCACTGCCACAGCGTAGCTGGGGTGATCAATATCCTCCCTCCCAGCAGCTGGGGGGTGGGGCTTGGTGCACATTGCCTGGAATTCAACTTCAGAACCGCATCCTTAAAAATTGCTTTCTAAGACCACATCTACTTTCAGCTGCCCTAGGTTAGGTTCCCTATTGCTTGCTCAGTTCTTTCTGGCTGTAGCCTGCCAGGTCTGTGGCCCACCAGGCTCCTCCTCCTAAACCTAACCCTAACCCTAATTTTTTTGGATTCTCCAGGCAAGAACACTGGAGTGGATTGCCATTTCCTCCTCTGGGGGATCCTCCAGACCCAGGGATCAAACCTGCATCTCCTATGTATCCTGTATTACCCACTGAGCCATGAGGCAAGCCTTAGGTTCCCTAGAAGCAGTCTAAGAAAGGACTTCTTGTTTGGGTTATTTATTGAGTGCTCTTGAAAGAATGGGACTAAGGGGTACAGGAGAGGGCTGGGGAAGGAACTGAGGAAGCATGTGGTCTTGGCATTCATTTGTTCCCATAAGAAGTTCTGGAGCACACATTGTACCACAGAGTTGGTCAGTTTGTGGCAAAAGGGTAACACTTCTCTACCGCTGTGTCAGACAGTCACTGTCTATGCAGGTGGGGCAGTCTTGGAAATGGGCGCGTGCATGTGCGCTCAGTCGCTTCAGTTGTGTCTGACTCTGTGACCCTATGGACTGTAGCCTACCAGGCTCTTCTGTCCATGGAATTCTCCAGGCAAGAATACTGGAGTAGGTTACCAGGCCCTCCTCCAGGAGATCTTCCTGACTCAGGGCTTGAACCCATGTCTCCTGCATCTCTTGCATTTCAAGCAGACTCTTTACCCACTGGACCACCTGGGAAGCCCTTCCTGGTGAGGTACCTCCTGTTAAAGAGTAATTCTGCAGGGAAGGCACAGATATGAATGGTTATCAGCCATTCCCCACAGGAGTCAGGAAAGCGGATGTATCACAGCATGCAAGGGATTCAACAGCATGGCACCAGCACCATCCACTTAACTACCAAGTCTTAAGATACCTTTAGTGTTACAAACTGCAGTAACACAGAAGAGTAATTCCATGAAGTCAAACCATGTATCTAAAGCCATGCAGTGATGTGCAGGAACTGGCTTCTATTAGCCCACAAGAGTTAATTATTCACATCTCTTCTCAGTTGGGCATTCAGTGATGTCATGTTGGAAACTTGAAATTGTCCACGGTGGGAGTACTTACACTATGGAAACCAGTGAAAGCTACACACCAGGCCCTTTTTTATGGGGGCAGGGAGAAGATGATCAAGTTGTTAAACATTTACCAGCACACTGCTGACATAGTGCAAGAATCATTATTTCCAATTTAAGTATAAAAAAAGGTTAAGAAAGAGCAATTAAGTGACAGGCTTAGAATTAAAATCTATTTCTCTCTGACTTCATCATATCAGGAATATTAGACTAACTTAACATACATTTATTGAGTGACAACCATGTGCCAAGCATGGCTGTCACTAAGGCACATTCTAAACCCACAAAGGAAATGCAATGAAAGTTCACTCTATGGGAAATGGAGAACATGATATCTTGGGAATTTAATTGAATTTCTTCTAGCTATTCTCATGTCTTTGAGATTTTAATAATGTTCTAAAGATTTTTCCCTTTCAATCTGTAATATGAAGATTTTTAAAAATGTAATCTAAATGCCTCAGTTTATGAGATACATATGCAAAAGCACTTTGGAAGAGCAGAAAGCTTAATACAAATGGATGAATTGTTAATGAGAAAATCATTAGAGAAGATACAGCTCTTTTTCAAATGGCTGAAGCAATAGATCCCTTGGAGTGAAGAGGAGGAGGACTTGAAGTACCCTCCTTAAACTGAGTCAAGGCCACTTTTTCTTACGGCTTTCAATTGAGGTGAAACAACTTTTCCAGGTTTTCGTTTTGACAATGATTTTTAAATGTGGTCGGAATTCTTCCATTCCTGAAGAAAGGAGAAGCTCTTCCCTCTTCCAACATTTGCCTCCATCACCTTTTCAGAGCTAGAACTAGAGTCGTTCTGAAGAAAGTGTTTCACAACTCAGGCAGCTTCATACCTTTCCGTACACATTCAGGGAAAGTTGTTGAGTCCAGGGCCGTCATTTTTTGGATGCTTGGTCGTTTGCTGATTTCAGGACTTTCATGTTTCAAACCTTCGGTTCCTTGGCTTTCTTCTCACACATCTTTGACTGCAACCTGCCTCCTCTCTGTCCCAGGTATCCTTGCTGCCCCCTCTTACCAGTCTTTCTGGCAGAACAATACATCATCATGGCAGTGTCATTGGTCTCCAGTGCTGCAAACCGCAATGGCTTTCGAGAGCAAGGATATTCTAATCAAAGAAGAGAAAATAAAAGACGACTTACTCTTACAATAGTGAAAGGTACAATCACAGCATTAGGAACAGTTGTAACACTGCAACACTACTGATCTGATCACCTGACTGGTTCTTAGAGAAAGCAACACATGTATACACACAAACGTTCCCACACAAACACAGAGAGAGAGAGAGCATATGATTATATACCCATTTCCTAACTGAACAAAGAAAAGGCAACACAACTCTTTAAAGGGCTGTTTATTTTTTTGGGGGGGGGTGGGTAAAATTTCAAAAGACTGCTCTTAAAGCATATTGTATATGAGAGACAAGGAAGATTATAGATGAGAGACAAAGTGAGAAACAATTCACTTGCTCCAAGAATTTGCTGAACAATTTCATCTTGTTGAATTCCACCCATTCACACATGTATTTAGATCCTAACAATGACTGACAGACATTTGGAAAGCAAAAGTAAAAGTTGACCCGCAGACAGTTCAAATTTGCCATATGCTTGCTGTCACTGTTAACAGTCTGTAGACCATCCTAATTTATGCTTCAGCAGATTAACCTGATGTATTTTAAAGACTCTGAATACCTGTTTAGTTTTTGAATAAGGCATTTTATTTTTCCTTATTATTCATAAATATGACAGCAGTGATAATGAGTAAGGGCAGATTTAAGTAGGTGGAAAAGGGAGATAAAGGGTTTTTCCTCCTATGATCTCTCACAAATATTTTCCACTTAAATGATCGCCCTACTGAACAAATTCTCAAAAAATATACATCAGGTGCAATTTCAGAAATAAAATTTCTTTCCCTCCACATAGCCTAACAGAATTTTAAAAGGAACTTATTAGTGCTTAAGAATCACTATACCAGAGAGATGATATGGGGTGGGAGGGGGGAGGAGGGTTCAGGATTGGGAACTCATGTACACCTGTGGCAGATTCATGTCAATGTATGGCAAAACCAACAGTATTGTAAAGCAAAATAAAGTAAAAATAAAAATTAAAAAAAATGAATCAGTATACTTTAAATGGCATGTGTGTATGTATATGCAAATGACTAATCATATACTTTTTTAACCTGTCTAATATTTGCATTTTTAAATTTTGTTACTCTCTTGTGTGTTTATTTTGTCAACTAGATGCCCTTTCCTTTTCTTTCATGAAATTACATTTCTTAGGCATTATTGTAGATGTAAAATATTTCTGATAGAAAGGGAAAGAACTACTATGACTTGTTTTAAAATTTGGTACTTCAGTCCAAATCTACTCAATCTTTCCTCTTTGTGCATTTGAGGGTAGGTCTTCAACTTTCCCAGTTGTAATCAGATAGCCCAGATGGTCATGCTTATGGTAAAAATATCATTAAGGACTGGATAAATAAAATAATTTAAGAGATTTACTAATTAATTTTTAAAGATTCTAGATTTTGAGCTAGGACTATAGATTGTGTTACATAGGCTTTGTCTCTTTTGCTTTTAACAAAAGTGGTTAATAGTGGTTGGTGTGTGGTAATACTCAGTAAGTGACTTTTAATTAGTTATTAAGAGTTATTTACAAGTTATTATATGTAGTCTGCTTTTAAAGGTGCCGTACTTATGTCAAAATATTCTAAAATAATGAAACCCACCATCTAAAACATGCATGGCCATTCATTATTTTAAAATAAAATATTTTGTTGCTTACATTTGAGCAAACTTTATTTTTCAAATATCTCTTCTGACAGTATTTAAAGTATGAAGCATGAACAGAGTAAGTAACTTATAGCAAGTCATATAAATTACACATGGAAACAGAATGAAAATGGTTTAATTGCAGGCTTGTGCTTGTTGTCACGCTGATGGACAAAGCCGGTGGGACTAGGAGAGACCTGATCTACACATCACTCAGCAACATCCACCTGGCTTTTTTTCACAGCAAAACCTCCTTGTCCTTTAAATTCTTGAGGTGAGGAGGGTAGGAATGATGCACCAGATTCATCTGAAGCACCAACAAGACTCTTGGTTCATCTGGAGAAGCGAAGCCCTGGGCAGCTGGCACCCTTCCACAGGGAGCTACAAACACCACTTTGCCACGCTGCGAGTTTCCCCAGGCAGCAGATGTCTCATAGCTGCCGCGCAGGTCTCCAACTCCACCACACCACCTGGACAACATATTTAATGTACCGAGGATGTGTTTGTCGCCACTTGGGAAAGATCTTTTAAATTTTATTTCATTTTTCTCTCAACACCTTCCTGATTAGTGAAATTTGGCCTCAGATTGCAAAACTCTGTATTCAAAAATATAAGGGGGAAGAATCAAGACTCACATTTCTTCCCATTACCCCAATTCCCCACCCCCAAATCATTCTGGAAAAAAAAATGCATCCATCTTCCGTATCATTACAATGCTCTTTTATTCTTTAAAAATGGAATTTTTCCACATAGCAGTTCTGCTGAACCACTACACAGAAAAGTTATACAACGAACTGTGAGATGGTTCACCCTCCTGCTTGGCTCCAACAGCACCAACTTCAACACGCCTCCACCACAACTTTAAATGGTGGGTGCAATCCTCTTAGAACATTATCTGGAAAACATTCTGACTTTTTCGGCTGCTAAAGTGATACTTACAGTACCGTTGTGTCTGTTTAGTTTAAAAATGAGGTTGATAACGATAATGCTTTTCCTAAGATGATCTTCTACTTTTTAATGATACCCATAGTTTCCCCTACATAAATGACTAAATCCTTACAGAATCTCGGTCTTGATTAGCACTCCTGCTAGTAAAATTTCACATACTAAATCAGCACCAGCTGTAGCAAGAAAGAAAGAAAAAGGCAAGTGTAAATGTTCCATATGCCCCACCAAATTGGCATCTGTGTCAGTAACCCTTTTTTTTAAACTATTGTATACATACATTCTCTTAAGTGTTTTGTTCACAGAATACTGCTAACAAAATTCCTCTGTTGGCATCTCAAGGAAAGAGCCTGTCCTTGGTATAATTCAACGGCACAAAATTCAATTTCTCCCTCTCTTCATGTGGTCACAGACACACCTGAGTTCTATGTATGCAAGTAGCTTCAAGTTAGTGAACCTTTATTTTGACATCTGTTCCCTGTAATATGACATGGCAGTGCTCTTATAAAGCTGCTTTACAGTTGAAATTCAATTGGTAGCAATGCCAAACACTGTCAGAGAGACAATAGAATCCTTTTGGTCACCTGGAAGGTATCTCAGAGACCAGGCTCAAAACAACTAACCTGGAGTGTGTTGACAGTAGAAAGCATTTGTGATCACTCGCATGCTGTCACTCTTGTTTTCTTCCCATTATGAAGGGTCTCTTCACAGAACTAAAGATGCATCAGAAGCAATCCCAAAGCTACAGCTAAGATAACATATCATGCCACTTTAGGTGGTTTTCTTATCCATTGGGACCTTACTGTCTGAAATCCAGTAGATATAGTTCTTCAGGAACATATTTAAACCATCAACATGAATACCACAATAACCATCAGAAAGCTACAAACATAGAAGAGTGTACTAATTAAATATTTACATACAAAGAGTGTCAGTAGGCTGTGCCCCAGAGATAGCTGTCTCACAGAGATAGCTGTCTCACAGAGATAGCCCTCTCACAGAGATAGCCCTCTGGAACCTGGTTATCCTGGTGAATGCATGCGTGCGCAGTGGCTTAGTCATATCTGACTCTTTGGGACCCCATGGACTGTAGCCCACCAGGCTCCTCTCTCCATGAGATTTCCC
This sequence comes from Capra hircus, assembly GCF_001704415.2. Lineage (NCBI taxonomy): Eukaryota > Metazoa > Chordata > Mammalia > Artiodactyla > Bovidae > Capra > Capra hircus. Next base: position 83,470,239 of record NC_030809.1, read on the forward strand.
AGACAAGAATAGTGGAGTGAGTTGCCTTTTCCTTCTCCATGGGATCTTCCTGACCCAGGGATAGAATCTGAATCTCCTGCATTGGCAGGGAATTCTTTTACTGCTGAGCCACCAGAGAAGCCAGCTATCCTGGTGGACCACTGTATTTGGAAGAAAGAGCCCCCATTTCTTTGTGACACTCACTAATTCCTGATCATGTGTTCTCACAAGGGTTGATATTTTGTGTTGCTCTCGTTTACCTGCATGTCTGCCTCTCTGGATTTGACTATAAACTCCTTCAGACAGTTTCTTTATAGTCCCTTATCTGTCTCACTGGAGTAGCAGAGTTCAGCAGATACCCAACAAATGTCTGTCCGAATCAAAATGGTTAAGGAATGCTCATATTTTTGTTAAAATCTAAATGAACTGGTTGATGAACAGTTTACCAGTTGGGATCAAGTGATCCAATTACATAAGGACAAAGGAAAATGGATGAAAATTTCTTTTGTTTCCCTCAAGTTTTCCTACTGTATAAACTCCCTTTCATCAAATGTTATTATATGGGTATAGAGATTTAGTGAAAGTTACTCTCAATAACTTTTTTTATATCGAAGGGTGAAATTCAGAAGGCATTTTGGTGACAAGTTAAAAATCTCTTGGATTTTCTGAACCAGTTTGCCTAAACTCTTAGCAAAACAATTAGAGAAAGGAATGTGGGAAAATTCACAACTACAGTGTATTTTGCAGAGTGCTTTTATAAAATATGAAAATTCATTCTCTTAGAAACATGTAGCTTCTTTTACAAGACAATGGCTTCTCTCTCTAGTACTGTTGGTAATCCAAAAAAGCTGCTAGCCTCCTCTCATGGAAGCTGTGAGCGGAATTCCCATAGTGGCAAGTTTGAATGAGATGATCCAATGTTTACACACATGAAACTCAACTATATTTACCAACCGTATAGTGATCTTGCAGCTGTTATAATGATTACACAGAACTGATTCTTAAAACACTTGGTCATATTATAGTTGACGGTAGCAGTGGCAAAATCTGTATTTTTGCTAATCTATTGCTTCCAGAAAGTAAGCACAGTTGTTGATATATCTTTATGTTCCCAAATATCAGCACAGTAATACAGAGTATGTATTTGTTAAATGAGTCCTGAATACATGACGCTTTTTGAACAACCGATTTCTTACATGGTTGCCTGCTTATTTTTTAGTCTGTAATTGGCATGTTTATTTTAATACAGTTGCATGGATGATAAATTACACACAGATTTGGGATTTCTCCAAATGACAGACAAGTATAAAAATGAACTTGGAGAGTCAATCAATCAAGAAGTCCTTCCTGAGAACACCGTGTGTGCATGCCATCCTACAACACTTCATAATGTAGAGTCATAGGCCCTGATGAATAAGAACAGTCGCTGATGCAAGTCAGGACAGCATCAAGCTGGCATTCTGGTTGCTCTATGCATGTGTCTCCTTGTTAAATATTTTGAATATCAACTTTGGTTTCTGACTGAAGGCAATTAGTGATTGTGCTGTGAAGACACAATGTGATTATCATCTTAAAAGAATTAGACAATAGAGGAATATGAAAAACAGGGTAGTTTATACAATGCCTACAAGAAGTTTATAGAAAGTGGTCCTGTTCTCTAGGCAAAGTTCAGGAGGTGATGACATGTGGAATTTTCATTTAGGGCACTGATCTTCAAGGTGGTATCTGGACCAACTGTGCATGGACACTGGGGACTGATGTCCATCATTGTCATTGCCTTTTATAATTTCACAGGCTTTGCTAACCAAAAGCTACCTCACTCTCCAGAGATGCATGCCAGGGTACTTTGTGTGGGATTGTTGCTTCTTAAAAGGCCACAGCCAGGTCACACACTATTTAAAACGCTACTTTATTTAAGACAACTTTCAAGTGTTCCTTCTGCCTTTGCTATCTATGATTGCCCCATTTCAGTTTGCCATAGAACAGCTGTTTCGATATCCAGCATTTATCCGTTCTCCACATGCATCCAGCCCAGAGGGATTGTTAAGCAGATCATTGTTTTAATTCTGGCTAGATTCCAGGTCCCCATTATTAGTGATCCTGTCTTAACATTTACTGTTCAGTTTGGCTCACAGGTGATGTTGACTAAATTGGATATGCCATCTGGGGTGGCTTTTCGTCTGGTAGGCGCATTCAAGGCAGAGCATACCTACTGCTTCATTTGGGTCTGGAGCTTTACACCTCATGTGATGGCATTCTGGACAAGGCTGTGTGCAACCTGGGCTTGAGTCCTCGCTTCTCCAGCTAGTAGTTTTTGTGAAATTGGGCAATCCACTTCTCTATTCAAGGCTTTAATTTTCTAATGAATAAAACAGAGTCATCAGTAATTTATTTCACTTAGTTCCATGTTAATTTTTTAACCATTTACTAGGCAGCCACTATTTGCCTGAGAGTCTGCCAGGTTTGGAAAAATCAGAGATAAGTATAAACAATATACTGATATTACATGTATCATTTACAAAATATCTCTTTATACAATAGACTTAAGCAAAGAGCTACGAAGCCTGGAGGGGGAAACAACAAAATCTATTCCCAAGAACCACAGGATTTCTCAAGAAGGACATGAACATTGAGTTGCATCCTCTAACTCAAGAGCTCCAAATTTTGCTTTTGTGCATCTCATCAGTGAAAATATTCATGTGAGGATAACACATAACAATTATATCTCTATGTATTGGGTGAAAATGTCAAACGTACAATTTTTTAAAAAAATTTCATCAGTTAATTTAAGTCAGCAAAGCAAACTTAACTACATGTGCTACATTCCACCTGGGATTGTTTTGAGAAGCAAATGGCATGTGTGAACTGAGTAAAATGCTGGAGAAAGCTTTTGAATCTGTGGGTGATGCTGCATGCTCTTCCTATCCCAAGAGGCAGTCCAAGGATTGAATTAGAACATGAACGTGAAAGAATATTGGAAATGTAAAGCAGCGATAATAACAAGAACAATAAGAGTCAACACTTATTTCACTCTTACAATATTTGAGGTATCATCCTAAATGTTTTATATAAATTAGCTAATTTATTTCTCCCAATAACCAATATTGTGTGTTCTAAACGTGAGCCATCTAAAGTGTTGATTCACTCACACATTTTTCAACTTACGAAAATCACAATTTCATAGGATTTGTCCTAGAATTACTTCACTATTTTACAGATGAAGAAATGAGGTATAGATAAAACTACACAATAATTTAAAAAATTGAAAATACAATATATATAGTGTAGCACTATTTCCATCACATATTTCCCCTTGCTTCCGTCGTATCTCAGAGATGTAACTCCTTTTAACATAAGGGATGTGTATTTCTAGTGTATTTTCAAGCTGTAGGAGACTTTGTAGAAACACTGGACAGAATATTATATGTATTTCTCTATATACTGCATATCAGATAAACTAAAATTATGCAAATTGTTCTGCGACCTGCACTGTTCACTTTACATTCTATCTTGGACAACTTTTTATGATGTGGATCCATCTTATCTCATTCAAAGTCTGCATAGTGTTCCACTGCATGGATATAGCATGACTTATTTAACCAGTTCTTTAATAATGGCTATTGTTATTCAAAATATAGCTATAATTGATGTCACTATATGTAAATGACCACTTGTATTTTTAGGATAAATTCCCAAAAGTACAATTATTGTGTCAAAGTGTAGATATATTTCACATTTTAATCCATATTACTAGATTGTACCATAGAACATTTATAGCAACATACACTTCCACCAACAATATACACTAATGTTTACTTCCTAATATTTACCATCATCTTTGGTGTTTTGATAGATGACACAGGATCTGTTAGTATGTCTGTGACTCTAGATTCTGGATACTAGGTCATATATAGTGTCATCTTCCCTGGGAACTGGAGACTAGTCAGACAAAGTAAGTTTGACTAGACTGATCTAAGTGAAAACAGCTCTAGTATGGCAACCTACACTGCTGAGGAACTAACAGTGGTTATTGCAACAGGAGTATGGCCTTAAATGGAGGTTTTAATATTTTTAACAAAACTGGACCATATCTAGAGTAGACAGATAAATCTAGACACATAATACTCAGAAACAGTGTAAAGCAGAAACAGTGTAAAGCAGCAACAGCCCTCTGGGACACATTTGTCTTCACCCCCCATTTTCTGGTCCTGTGTTAGTGCATGCCAAGTTTCTTCAGTCATGTCTGACTCTGTGCAACCCTATGGACTGTAGCCCACTAGGCTTCTCTGTCCGTGGGATTCTCCAAGAATGAATACTGGAGTGGGTTGCCATGCTCTCCTCCAGGGGATCTTTCTGACCCAGGGGTTGGATCCCCATTTCTCAGTCCCCTGCCCTGGCAGGCAGGTTCTTTACCATTAGTGCCACCTCTGGCCATAGGCAAAGGCAACTGCCATTAGGACTCCACCTCTGAGTCCTTCACAATTCAGTCCCTCTGATCGCCACTCCAAACTCAGTAGAGCAGACACATTAAATATAAGCTATTTGCCATCGCTGAGCTGTACAGTGATTTTGCCAGAAAAAATGGAATCAAGAAGATACAGAATTTTCATCAGGAGGTATTTTTAGAGGAGAGAAGAAAGTGCAGATGACATCTGATCACAATATTCAAATCATTTTTAAGAACCACCTCTCAGGGACTTCTCTGGCAATCCAGTGAGTAAGTGGTGAAGACTCCATGCCTCCATTGCAGGGAGTGCGGGTTTAGATCCCTGGTCAGGGAACTAAGATCCCACGTGCCTAACGGCACACAGCACACCAGGAAAAACAAAACAGAAAGCAAAAAATCCACCTCATTCCAGAATCAAAATGGGAACAATTTAGGTTGACGCCTAAAGCCCTGGAGTGATTTGTGGGTGTGCCTAATGGAAAATAATAATAGTTGATACAGAGAGATTCTGGCCAGAATATTGCTGGCGTTGAAGACAAGAGTGATGTCAAGATAGCAACATTCATCTTGATTTCTTAAGACTACTAGGCAAATGGAAATTCTGTATAATGTTGTATAGAATTTCTTCAATGACATATATTTCAGTAGAAAAAATTTAGATTGTTGTCCAAAATTTTTGACATTTTCCTTGATATTGTATTAGTAAGGATGATTAATGCTAGCTACTATAACAAATGAAATTAAAAGATGTTTTATCCTTGGAAGAAAAGCTATGACAAACCTAGACAGCATATTATAAAGCAGAGTCATTACTTTGCAAACAAAGTCCTGTAGAGTCAAAGCTATGGTTTTTCCAGTAGTCATGTTCAGATGTGAGAGTTGGACCATAAAGAGGCTGAGTGCTGAGTGCTGAAGAATTGATCTTCCAAACTGTGGTGCTGGAGAAGACTCTTGAGAGTCCCTTGAACAGCAAGGAGATCAAACCAGTCAATCCTAAAGGAAACCAACCCTGAATATTCATTGGAAAGATTTGATGCTGCAGCTAAAGCTCCAATATTTTGGCCACCTGATGGGAAGAGTTGACTCATTGGAAAAGACTCTGATGTTGGGAAACATTGAGAGCGGGAGAAGAAGGGGGCAACAGAGGATGAGATGGTTGGATGGCATCACTGATTCAATGGACATGAGTTTGAGCAAGCTCCAGGAGACACTGAAGGACAGGGAAGCCTGGCATGCTGCAGTCCATGGGGTCTCAAAGAGTAGGACAAGACTTAGTGACTGAAACAACAACAAAAACATAAAAAATAACTCCCAAATTTCAATTGACTAACATAATAAAATTTCTTCCTTGCTCACAAATAGTTAAAAAGGCTTTCTGAGTGCCTCTTTCAAGTGGTGACTATGGGATCCAGGCTTCTCTGTATGACTTCCACACATAATCTTCATTGCTACTACTGAAAGAAAAGAGAACTTGTGAAAGATCACACTGACACTTTTCTGTCCAGTTCTGGAAGTGTTGTATATCATTTCCATCAATATCTAGTTGGCCAGGACCTAGTCACATGGTCTGACCTAAAGGAAGCTGGGGAATGGACTATCCCTGTGTGCACAGAAAGAGGAAATGGAATGAACAAGAATCTAACCAGCTAGTCTCTGTCACAGGTACACAACCAAACCCAAGAATTATACTTTTCTTGGTAAATTTATCTGCAATACTGTTTAGAATTTTGGAGGGAAGACTATTTTGCCATATTTCAGTGGATTCTCAATACCACATAATTAGGGATGAAATAGTATTTGGGATATGAATGAACTCAGAGACTCATAGATCTAAGACCTGGAACTGATCTTGAGACTTCCTGGTTGAATTCACCTCTTCAGGTAGGTAAGAGGTGCTCTCCAAAGACCCTTTTATAATCATTGGGAATTTCTTTAATGATTTTTCTCCAAAGACATTGTATTCAGAAATAATTTGTTTACCAAACCACATTTACCAAACAGTAGTACTTATTTTTCCCATGCATTATTAATCAGAAACATAAAACTGTGAATCAAAAGTTCTGAGCCCAATATGAAGTCGTACATGCAGCTGATGTAAAAAAGTCAGCCAAAAGCAAAGAAGCTGAAGTTCCAGGGAGTCTGTGTGTTATTTCAGAATGAATTCGGTTCAGTTCAGTTGCTCAGTCATGTCTGACTCTTTGCAACCCCATGGACTGCAACATGCCAGGCCACCCTGTCCATCACCAACTCCTGAAGCTTACTCAAACTGATGTCCATTGAGTTGGTGATGCCGTCCAACCATCTCATTCTCTGTTGTCCCCTTCTCCTCCCACCTTCGATCTTTCCCAGCATTAGGGTCTTTTCAAATGAGTCAGCTCTTTGCATCAGGTGGCCAATATTGGAGTTTCATCTTCAACATCAATCCTTCCAATGAATATTCAGGACTGATTTCCCTTATGATGGACTGGTTGGATCTCCTTGCTGCCCAAGGGACTCTCAAGAGTCTTCTCCAACACCACAGTTCAAAAGCACCAATTCTTTGGTGCTCAGTCGAAGAATCTCTACATGACTACTGGAAAAAACAAAGCTTTCACTAGATGGACCTTTGTTGACAACTGTCTCTTTTAATAAGCTGTCTAGGTTGGTCATAACTTTTCTTACAAGGAGAAAGTGTCTTTTAATTCATGGTTGCAGTCACCATCTGCAGTGATTGAATTGATTGTGTCTCCCAAATTCTGTTGGTGAAGCTCTAACCCCTGGTGTGACTATATTTGTAGACAGTGCCTTTTTGGAGGTGATTAAGGTTACATGATGTCCTAAGTGTGGGACCCTAATCCTATAAGGCTGGGGTCCTGATAGGAAAAGAAAGAGACACTAGAGATTCTCTGTTTACACTCATAAAAGAGTCATGTTGAGACACAGCAAGATACCACTGCTTATAAGCCAGGAAGAAAGGTCTCTTGAGAAACTAGCCCTGCCAGTACCTGGATGTTGGCCTTCCAGTCTCCAAAAAGAAGTGCTATTCAAATAACTCAGTGTGTGTCATTTTCTGATGGCTGAATTAGCCGATTAATACACTCAGTTAAAGGTAAAATTTCCATTGTATCTCTTGAAAATATACCTCAAATGCTCATTCTATTCTACCCGGTTGTGATCAGCAGCGAATGTATTTTCCATAAATAAAGAAATAGCCTAGCTTATGTGGGGAAGTATTATCTCAAATTTTATTTCTTCTGGGTGCAACTGTATCAAAAAACCCTAGCTAGAAGAATTAGCTCCATAAGCATGCACTTACATAAGATTTGGTATTTATTTGTTTGTTGTTTGCTTGTTCTTCATTATACTGTCTCACCTACTAGAGGTTCAAATTCTAGCTTTCAGAGTCTCTTAGCTAATCATTGTATACAATTACACATGTACATAAAATGATGTGGAAACTTTCAACCCAAGTTATCATTTTCAGATTCATGCAGAGAATGAGAAAATAAATCATGATGATGAAATAAAACATTTAGATCTGCCACCAGGAAATCATTTCCTCATCCTTCTTTCAAACAACAGTCAGTATATATAGGTTCAGAAAAAGTGACTGAGGCAACACGCCAGGGTCATTTTTCCAAAGGCTTGAAACCTTATTTTGCAAAGAGGTGCTGGTTATGGATACATGCCACACCCCTCTCTCCTTCCTATTCCATGTGTGACTCTCATACTTGCATTTCATGAATCTGCTTCCCTGTGACCATTGCAGACTTAAAGAATGTGAAGACTGTTAGAAAGCAGGATTTAGCATCCCCATTTTAATAATAAATACAAACACACACTTGCCCAGTACGTTTTACGCCTGCCTGCAACAAAAACAGCTGAACAGATTGTGATGAAATTCAGAGACTGACAGTCTGACAAAAAAATCCCTTTTTGTCTAAAATCTGGCTTCCATAGGTTTTTGCAAATCTAAATATTTGATTTTGCACTGGAAAAGGAGCCAGTCTTATGTACAATTTATAAAATAAATGTGTAGATACATGTTTTAAAATCTCCAAATTTTGTCAACACATACTGTCCAACTTGAAAGACTTTTCTCCCCCATTTTTTTTCCCTATGACTTGGGTGTATTTTTCTCCTGCCTTTTAAGGCTTTAACTATATTTATCTAATAAGAACTCTTTTGCAAACCAGTGTTTCAATAGTGATTTAACACTAGTTTCAGTGTCAAATTGCCCTTTCCACAGCAGGGAGTTTTAAGCCTTGCTGTATTATACTTCCAAGACTCTCAGGAGCTGGAGTTGGGAGATATAATATTTTCTTTGAAGTTTGCCTTTCACTACACACTGGGATGCAAACAAGCTTCAGTTACTCAGCAGTCAAACAATTCCATCACACAGGGACCAGAGCTAAATATTGTACCAAATTTTCTAATTACGTCTTTGTGATATTTGCTGCACGAAGTTAGGTGAAGGCAAACTAGGATCAATAGAAAACTCCTTGTCTAAACAGACATCTGAACCTTGAGATATTTTGTTTATGGCCTCAAAATTCCCCTTCAGCAAGTCATAATTATAATAAAGATAATTTAATTGACAAAAAAAGTTATTCCTGGTAAACTCATATATATGGTAAAGGTACTTATTGTATCAGAGATGTATATAACCAGGCTATAGACAAATGTGAAGTTCCAAGTTAAAACACACATATTTTATTCCCATGTACTTTATTATATTGCCTTTTATGGTTTATATATAATAGCAGTTTAGCTGCCTTATTTCTTTAAAGGATTTCTCAATCATTTCATAGCCTGAAAGTTGGACCTTTTCTTTTCATGAGATTTTTAAAGTATATGCATCATTCTTTTCTTTCTTATTAAACAACAATAAACTGCCAAGGAGGTATCTCACCCATGAGAGAGAAGTAAAGTGTTGAAGAACATTCCATGACCCAGTAAAAAGTATCACAGACTATTCCCTACAGAAGGTGCCGGCAAATCTCAAGGGCAAATAGAGAAAGGCATATCCATGGAGGCATTGCAGAGTTCTGAAGAGCTGAGGAAGAGAGGAAAACACTTTCTGCTTCATTATAAAAATGTAAATATTTCATGCATGCATGCTCAGTTGTGTCCAACTCTTTGGGACCCCATGGGCTCTAGCCTGCTAGGCTCCTCTGTCCATTGAATGTGTTCTAAAGAAGAATACACGAGTAGGGTTGCCATTTCTTTCTCCAGGGGATCTTCCTGACCCAGAGATCAAACCTGCATCTCTTGCATTAGTAAGCAGATTTTTTACCATTGCACCACCGGGGAAGCTCAGTAAATATAATATCTCAGTATTGCTCTAAAAGTTAAATAAGAATTCTGATGTATTTTGATAGCCATTAATCTGCACTCATCTCACACGCTAGTAAAGTAATGCTCAAAATTCTCCAAGCCAGGCTTCAGCAATACGTGAACCATGAACTTCCAGATGTTCAAGCTGGTTTTAGAAAAGGCGGAGGAACCAGAGATCAAATTGCCAATATCTGCTGGATCATGGAAAAAGCAAGAGAGTTCCAGAAAAACATCTATTTCTGCTTTCTTGACTATGCCAAAGCCTTTGACTGTCTGGATCACAATAGACTGTAGACAATTCTGAAAGAGATGGGAATTCCAGACCACCTGACCTGCCTCTTGAGAAACCTATATGCAGGTCAGGAAACAACAGTTAGAACTGGACATGGAACAACAAGCTGGTTCCAAATAGGAAAAGGAGTACATCAGGGCTGTATATTGTCACCCTGCTCATTTAACTTATATGCAGAGTACATCATGAAAAACGCTGGGCTGGAAGAAGCACAAGCTGGAATCAAGATTGCAGGGAAAAATATCAATTACCTCAGATATGCAGATGATACTATCCTTATGGCAGAAAGTAAAGAAGAACTAAAGAGCCTCTTGATGAAAGTGAAAGAGGAGAGTGAAAAAGTTGGCTTAAAACTAACATCAGAAAAAAAACATGACATCTGGTCCCTTCACTTCATGGCACATAGATGGAGAAACAGTGGAAACAGTGGCTGACTTTATTTTTGGGGGCTCCAAAATTTCTGCAGATGGTGATTGCAGCCATGAAATTAAAAGACGCCTACTCCTTGGAAGAAAAGTTATGACCAACCTAGACAGCACATTAAAAAGCAGAGACATTACTTTGTCAGCAAAGGTCCGTCTAGTCAAGGCTATGGTTTTTCCAGTGGTCATGTATGGATGTGAAAGTTGGACTATAAAGAAAGCTGAGCGTGGAAGAATTGATGCTTTTGAACTGTGGTGTTGGAGAAGACTCTTGAGAGTCCTTTGGACTGGAAGGAGATCCAACCAGTCCATCCTAAAGGAGATCAGTCCTGGGTGTTCACTGGAAGGACTGATGTTGTAGCTGAAACTCCAATACTTTGGCCACCTGATGTGAAGAGCTGACTTGAAAAGATCCTGATGCTGGGAAAAATTGAGGGCAGAAGGAGAAGGGGGTGACAGAGGATGAGATGCTTGGATGGCATCACCGACTCAATGGACATGAGTTTGGGTGGACTCCGGGAGTTGGTGATGGACAGGGAGGCCTGGCTTGCTCTGGTTCATGGAGTCACAGAGAGTCAGATACAACTGAGCAACTGAACTGAACTGAACTGAACTGAACTGAACTGAGTCTATGGCAGTATATATGACAGTATCTAGAGAGACCCATATTTTAGAAGAAAGACTTATGGGTTTCAAGAAGTTATTTGGGGTCTTCTAGATCACTAGTTCTGTGTATTCTTTCCATCTCTTCTCGATCCCTTTAGCGTCTACTCGATCTCTACCATTTGTATCCTTTTTTATGCCTATCTTTGGGTGAAATGTTCCTTTGATATTTCCAATTTTCCTTAAAAGATCTCTAGTCTTTCCCCTTCTGCTGTTTTCTTCTAGTTTTATGCACTATTCATTGAAGAAGTCCTTGTCTCTCCTTGCTATTCTTTGGAACACTGAGTTTAGTTGGATGTACTTTTCCGTTTCTCCCTTGCTTTTTGCTCTTTTCTTTCTTCAGCTACTTGTTAAACCTCCTCAGATAACCACTTTGCTTCTTGCCTTTCTTTTTCTTTGGCATGGTTTTGTTAGCCTCTTCCTGTACAATATTATGGACCTCCATCCATAGTTCTTCAGGCACACTGTTTACTAGATCTAATCTTTTTAATCTATTCATCACCTCCACGGCATATTCAACAGCCAGATCATTGGAAAAATCCCTAATGCTGGGGAAAATTGAAGGGGGAAAGAGAAGAGGGCATCAGAGCATAACATGGCTATATGGCATCACTGATGCAATGGACACGAACTTGGACAAACTTTGGGAGATGGTGAGGGACAGGGAAGCCTAGTGTGCTGCAGTCCATGGGGTCACAAAGAGTTGGAAAAAGCTGGGCAACTGAACAAGTTCACTAGTAATACAGCAGGGAAAGGAGAGAGTTGGACTCATAAGAAGGTGCCTTTAGCAGTATTTCCTCGAAGGCAGCCTCAGCTAATTAAACAGGGTCAACTTTGCTATGGGCAGTGGAAAGTATTCTTGCCTTGTCAGTGGGCTGACAGTTTCAGAGTATTAGACTGTGAAAAGGAGAATGATTAAAAATATACACTAAAATATGAATTGGAAGTGATCTCTAGGAACTGAGACTTTGAATAATTTTTGTTTTCTTTTTTCTGCTTGCTTATATTTTCTAACATTATAAAAATGAGGAGATATGAATTATATCGTCAAAAAAAAAGCATTTAATGTAAGCAACCAAGATGTCCTTCAGTAGATGAATGAATAAATAAACTGCAATATATCCAGACAATTGAATATTATTTGCACTAAAAACAAATGAGCTATCAAGCCATGAAAAGACATGAAGGAAACTTCAGTGCATATTATTAAGTGAAAGAGGCCAAACTGAAAGGCTACGTACTTCATGATTCCAGCCATGTGATTTGTGGAAAGTCAAAGGAACACAGTAAAAACCAGTGCTTGCCAGGGATTGAGGAGGAGAGAGGGGTGAATAAACTGAGGACAGAGGATATTTAGGGCAATGGAACTAAATGATACTCTACATGTCTGGTACTGTAATGATGTATGATCATGTAATCATGGATATATGTCATTATACATTTGTCTCAGGCAAAGAATGTGCAACACCAAGAGTGAGCCCTAAAGGAAACTATGGAGTTAGGGTGGTTAGGATGTGTTGGGGTAGGTTCATCAGTTGTACGTGTGCACTATTCTGGTGGGCAATGTTGATAACAAGGGAGGCTGTGTGTGGGTGGTGGAGGGGGATATGGAAGCTTTCTGACCTTTCTTTCAGTGTTGCTGAGAATCTTAACTATTCTAAAAAAGAAAAAGTCTTTAAATGTGAAAAAAAAAAACTAAAAGAATAAAAGTGAAGAAATATATGCTTTTGAGGTAGGAGCTAGATGGTTCTTGGGGAGAGCATCTGGAGTTGTCCCCTGTGGACAGGTACTCCAAAATAACAGGAGCAAGACAGGAGCTGAGTCCTGCCCAGGTAAGAGATAAAAGAGCACAGATTCCTCATTCTTGAAGTCAAGGAGACATTCCGACTACATATGCACAGAAAGGCTCCCTGAAGGCCAAAAAGTGAGGGGATACCACCCACGGTAAATGATGCCAACCTACCCACAGTCCTCGTCATTAGAGAACTAAGAGATGCATGCACACCCATGGGAGGACCCTGTTGCTGCTGCTGCTAAGTCGCTTCAGTCGTGTCCAACTCTGTGTGACCCCATAGACACCAGCCCACCAGGCTCCCCTGTCCCTGGGATTCTCCAGGCAAGAACAGTGGAGTGGGTTGCCATCGCCTTCTCCATGGGAGGACCCTGAGACATACCAAATACAGACTCGTGCATCCATGCTAAGTCACTTCAGTCATGTCTGACTCTTTGCAACCCTATGAATGGTATAACCTGCCAGGCTTCTCTGTCCATGGGATTCTCTAGGCAAGAATACTGGAGTGGGTTGCCATGCCCTCCTCCAGGGAATCTTCCAGATCCAGGGATCTAACCCAGTCTCTTTTCTCTCCTGCACTGGTAGGCAGGTTCTTTACCATGAGGACCACCTCCAATATGGACTCAAACAGGCAAAGCAAGATGATTGGCCAAAGGAAACCCAGAAGAAATGCCCCATAAAAGTGACTCAAACCACTGTAAGGGCACCAGTCTCTCTCTCTGAGCCCTCCTCTGGGTCTATCCACACATACTCTTTTTCCTCCTAATGAACACTTCACTTGTTTCACTACCCGTCTCTATATGGAAATTCATTTCTGCGGAGTTGTGGGCCAGGGTCTTGTCACTGGTCACTGATCTTGCAGCTAGATTCAGTGCTCTCGCTGCCTCAACCCAATCTCAAGCTCTGGCCAGGACCTGAAATCCTGCTTCAAGCTGCTGCAGGCTGAGGCCACCTGAGATCTCTTTGGACAAATGAGTAAGTATTGTCATGTCCTGCCTCTCAAATCCACTAAACTTAACAGACCCAATTGTCATCCTCTGTAGTACTAATATTATCAGGAAGAGAGGTCAGGTAAATACAGTTGAAGAGCTAATGATGGTGAACAGGTAAATGCTCAAAGTAGGCAACCACACGCCATTCAATGTTTATTCAGAAAAGTTTAAGATTGTAAAAATACGCATCATTCAAGCCATATTTAAAAGTCTTACAAAATGCTCAGAAAACTCACCCTCTAGATGAAACTTCACAAATTAAGTCATTGACCTGCATTGAGTTGAACACCAAGCAAGGTGCCCCTTCTTCTAAAGTAATGAATATTCTTCAAACAGCAAGGGAACAAGGCTGCTGTTTGATGCTGATGACATTGAAAATTTAGGAGAACGGAAATCCCATCATTTTTCATTTGTATGCAAATTTGTCTGTTCCAGAAATTAACCCCCAGACCCCACGTCAGTTTTCATCTCCAGGAATTTTTTTTGCCAGCACCACACGGTGTAGGCTTGTCACTATCCTGAGGTCACTAGGCTTCCCCAGCTTAAAAACAACCACCACCCCCAAAGTCACAATGGCGCTTTGTTTACCCTCATTATTGGAGGATAAAGAGCATAGCTGGAGAGGCCTGTTGTAAAATGCACATCTCGAATGGCCGGCCCTGCTGCCAGCAGCATTGAAATGCAAACTGCAGATGATTTTGGCCAAATAGCTCTCATTGACCACTGCTCCCCATCTTAGATGAACCCGGAACAATAGACCAATCCTATTACCCTCCTTTTGAGCCAGATCTTCAACTGTTAAAAAGTTCCTTTGTTAATTCCCACCTTAGACAAATGTCACCATCTACATGTGAAGGGGAGAGAGGTGATTGAGGTTTTTAATTGATGTGGATTTAATTATGCTAATTTAGACAGCTGTAAAGCATTTCAGTATAGCTGCATAATAGGGAGAGCAAATACAGGTGCCCTTCACTGTAGGGGCTTAATTTTTAACCTACGTAGCTTTAAAACAGAAAGGGAGTTCAAAAGCGTAGGCAATTTACAATTTATAGAGGGAGGTCCACCCACGCTCTGAAATGTTTAGCAGGCTCTACATGTACCTAAGAGAGAGTCGAAAGAAACCCTCAATTTTGATTGAAAACTTCAAATTTGTCTCTAAGAGGCAATTTTAAATGATGTGTATGTCAAGACTCGATTTGAGATAACACTAAACTAGAAGCTGGGAATTAAAAAAGGACCTTTATTTTCATCTCTGAGAAAGAAATCTCACAGTGGAAATGGTGATAAAAGCTAGCAAGAATTTTAAAAATTTTTAAAGGAAGGGCATTTGAATTTTTGAACTTTAATGACAAGGTGAGTTGACCTCACCACGTATCTGACGACGACTTTCATTACCAGGAACATGACATGACACTCAGTGTCATCAGCGGGAAAACAGTTTTTGTTTAAATTGCTGAATAATCCTGTTTTGATTTCTAGGGGTTTCATCTGGAGTGAATGATGCCACGGACCCTACTGAAATTCTATTGAGTCTTAACCAAGTACGACATAGGATCCTGTTTCAAGGATTAGATGCTCGAGAAACACTATGTAGTTAAATCACTGCTCCAAAGGTGGCCTGGTTTTAAAGGGCAATGTTGGACAGGCCGGTATATAATAGTATGAATAAAGAGGAGGAAGAATCAAAGACATTTTATAGCACTTTTTGTGTGCGTGTGGCTTGCTGAGGAAGGGAAGTCTGAAAACACTCCAGCTCTTCTGTTCTCTTTCTCCTCTGGGTGACTCTTCCTTCAAGGCCCAAGTTGCCCCCGAGACACTGAGTCTTTCCTCCTAGGAGGCCTATTGCATTTCTAGAGGACAAAGAGCTTATCGATGAATCATCTTCCTTTCTCCCGGGCCATTTCCTTCTCAACTTTGTCAGGCTTCTCTTCTGTGCATTTTCCTTTGTCCTACACTAATCAGACATGTAATTAGCTGGCAAAGAAAAGAAGAAGAAGCAGGGGCATCTGTCCTCTGTTTCACATAGTGGGTGGAGAGTGACCTTTCCAATCCTTTCCCAGTTTTTGGTGAAAACACACAGATTTGGACATGCATTTTGACTCAGGATTTTACTAATTCTTCCGATCTTGGATGAGCTGTTTAATTTCTCTGTCTTCTTTGATTTAGAAAATGAAATAATCATTCATTGTTCATACATCTGTTAACTCTACATATGAGCTGTGGATGAAATGTTTCTACTGTTCTGTCCAGCACACAATAGGTACATATAGTCCTTGATTGGTTCCTTCCATCATCACCCACAATGCCTCACGCCTTCTCCATCTCAGCACCCCACCCCTCACTTTGTCTTTCTCTGACCCATAGCATTTGTTGTTATTATACTCTCATTTATTTACTTCTTCAGCTTATTTTTGGCTGTGCTTCTCATTGCGGTGACTTCTCTGTGACTAGAGCACAGGCTCAGTAGTCGTGGCGCACATGTTCAGTTGCTCCAAGGCATGTGGAATCTTCCTGGACCAGGGATCAGACCCATGTCTCCCACACTGGCAGGTGGATGCTTTACTGAGCTACCAGTGAAGCCCAAGTCACAACTTCTTTACTCTTGTTCTTTGGGATACCATCATCTTATTTCTCCACTCTTGAAAATTTACTCTCTTTCATTTTGTTTTTATTTCCTTCTCTTCTGCTCATTGATTACTATTTTTTTCTTTCTGCTATTTCTCAGAGATTCTTTACCATCTTCCTCTCATCTCTTTTCTGTTTGGGGTTATAATAGGAGTAGAGAAGAGAGGAAGTTGTTAAAATTAAAATGAGGATCTCAAAGGAATGGAGAAAAAATAAAGTAACATTTAAGAACCCTAGTGATAAGACTTCCCTGGCAGTTCAGTGGTTAAGACTCCACAATTCTAATACAGGGGACTAGGTTCCAACCTTGGTCAGGGAACTAAGATCCCACATGCTGTGTGGCACAGCCAAAATAATAATATAAATAAGAAGAAGAACTCTAGTGATGAAGTTCTGATATCATTTGCCTAAAGGAATTCAAAATAGTGTCAGTTCAGTTTAGTTCAGTTCAGTCGCTCAGCCGTGTCCGACTCTTTGTAACCCCATGGACAGCAGCATGCCAGGCCTCCCTGTCTATCACCAACTCTTGGAGTTCAGACAAACTCACGTGCGTTGAGTTGGTGATGTCGTCCCCTTTTCCTCCTGCCTTCAATCTTTCCCAATATCAGGGTCTTTTCAAATGAGTCAGTTCCTTACATCAGGTGGCCAAAGTCTGATATCAATCCATACAAATTATTTCTTTCTATCTCTATGCTATAAGCACTATCTAAAATATGGAAACCAGTCATGTAAAAACAGTATAGATAGGCCTGATGTGCTGCAGTCCACGAGGTCACAGAGTCGCACACAATTTAGCAGCTGAACAATGAACAGCAAAAGAAGAGTGTAATTTTTGGAAATTAAAGCAAAAAGGTCAAATGTACTAGTTACAAACTTGTGAGCACCACTGAAGAACAGAAGCAGAATATATAATTTCCATTTAATAGCAAAAAAAATAAAAAACAAGGAAAAACCAATTAATCTAAATAAGAATAGGGAAAATAGCACAATGAAACATGGTAAATAGAAACCATAAAGACAATTAAAGTAAATCCTTCTCCCTCTTTATGCATATATACACATTCTCTTGTGTCTGGTTCTCTGGAGAACCCTGACTAACAGAAGACGGTTGAAGGTTCACAAAGATAGTGACTTTTGGTAAGAAAAGGCATTGCATTCAATATTATGAGAGACAATAAGAATTGAAACTAACTAGTTGGTTTGAGAAATGAGTGGCAAGACTGAAAATATCTTAAATACATAAACATGAGATAGCTTTGAATTGGCACGTTAAATATCAGTCAATTATAAGAAAAGTTCTTTTATATCTAAAACTAGAATTTCCAGTGAGATTAAAAAGAATAAGTAGAATGGCTTAGTATAACTTTTGCTAGAGAAAGATATGAAAAACTTAGTTTTATTCAGCATCTACTAGATATCCAGCAATTTATGTACATAAAATGAGCACTTAATTATCATTTATTTTCACAACATTTAATTATCAATATAATTCAGCATATCTAATGATCACAACATCCTGCTGGTTAGACTGAATTTTAAGGAGATAAAGTCACTTGTCAATGGCTACTCAGAAAGCAATGGATTATGGGGGCTGGTAAGCCTGAAATCTGCAGGATAGACTGGAGACCCAGAAGAGTTGATGCTACGTCTTGAGTCAGAAGGCAGTCTGGAGGTAGAATTCCTTCTTTCTAGGGGGATCTCAGTCATTTCTCTTAAGACTTTCAGCTGACTGGGTGAGGACTACCCACGTTGCTGCTGCTGCCGCTGCTGCTGCTGCTAAGTCGCTTCAGTCGTGTCTGACTCTGTGCGACCCCATAGACGGCAGCCCACCAGGCTCTGCCGCCCCTGGGATTCTCCAGGCAAGAACACTGGAGTGGGTTGCCATTTCCTTCTCCAATGCATGAAAGTGAAACATGAAAGTGAAGTCGCTCAGTCGTGTCCAACTCTTTGTGACCCCATGGACTGCAGCCCATCAGGCTTCTCCGTCCATGGGATTTTCCAGGCAAGAGTACTGGAGTGAGGTGCCATTGCCTTCTCCAGTACCCACGTTATGGAGGATAATCTGCTTTACTCAAAGTCCACTGAGTCCAAAAGAGTCACCCCTGAAAAAAATATCTTCACAGGAATATCAGACTTGGTGTTTGACCAAATCTTGGTTCCCCAGCCTAGCCCAGTTGACATCCACAATTAACCAGCTCATCAGGTCAGTTCAGTTCAGTTCAGTTCAGTCACTCAGTCGTGTCCAACTCTTTTCGACTGCATGAATCGCAGCACGCCAGGCCTCCCTGTCCATCACCAACTCCCGGAGTTCACTCAGACTCACGTCCATCGAGTCAGTGATGCCATCCAGCCATCTCATCCTCGGTCGTCCCCTTCTCCTCCTGCCCCCAATCCCTCCCAGCATCACAGTCTTTTCCAATGAGTCAACTCTTTGCATGAGGTGCCCAAAGTACTGGAGCTTCAGCTTTAGCATCATTCCTTCCAAAGAAATCCCAGGGCTGATCTCCTTCAGAATGGACTGGTTGGATCTCCTTGCAGTCCAAGGGACTCTCAAGAGTCTTCTCCAACACCACAGTTCAAAAGCATCCATTCTTCGGCGCTCAGCCTTCTTCACAGTCCAACTCTCACATCCATACATGACCACTGGAAAAACCATATCCTTGACTAGACGGACCTAAGTCAGCAAAGTAATGTCTCTGCTTTTGAATATGCTATCTAGGTTGGTCATAACTTTTCTTCCAGGGAGTAAGTGTCTTTTAATTTCATGGCTGCAATCACCATCTGCAGTGATTTTGGAGCCCCCAAAAATAAAGTCTGACACTGTTTCCACTGTTTCCCCATCTATTTCCCATGAATTGATGGGACCGGATGCCATGATGTTCGTTTTCTGAATGTTGAGCTTTAACCCAATTTTTTCACTCTCCTTTTTCACTTTCATCAAGAGGCTTTTTAGCTCCTCTTCACTCTCTGCCATAAGGGTGGTGTCATCTGCATATCTGAGGTTGTTGATATTTCTCCCGGCAATCTTGATTCCAGCTTGTGTTTCTTCTAGTCCAGCGTTTCTCATGATGTACTCTGCATAGAAGTTAAATAAGCAGGGTGACAATATACAGCCTTGACGTCCTCCTTTTCCTATTTGGAACCAGTCTGTTGTTCCATGTCCAGTTCTAACTGTTGCTTCCTGACCTGCATACAGATTTCTCAAGAGGCAGGTCAGGTGGTCTGGTATTCCCATCTCTTTCAGAATCGTCCACGGTTTATTGAGATCCAGACAGTCAAAGGCTTTGGCATAGTCAATAAAGCAGAAATAGATGTTTTCTGGAACTCTCCTGCTTTTTCCATGATCCAGTGGATGTTGGCAATTTGATCTCTCGTTCCTCTGCCTTTTCTAAAACCAGCTTGAACATCAGGGAGTTCATGGTTCACATATTGCTGAAGCCTGGCTTGGAGAATTTTGAGCATTACTTTACTAGCATGTGAGATGAGTGCAATTGTGTGGTAGTTTGAGCATTCTTTGGCATTGCCTTTCTTTGGGATTGGCATGAAAACTGACCTTTTCCAGTCCTGAGGCCACTGCTGAGTTTGCCCATCAGGTCATGGCAATTCAATTTGAGATCAGCCCTTTACCTTAAGGCTCCTGTCAGGGCCAAGCTCTCTGAGCTAGCCTGAAGATAGAACTCCTCTCCAGGGCATGACTATCTGCCAGCTGGTCAGTCTCAGAGGCATAGAGCTCTGAGGAGAAAGGAGGCTGAAGAGTGGCTGGCTTGTGAGAAGCAGCAAGAGAAGTACCATCAGGGCCAGAGAATGTCATGAGGATGCAAAACTCCATAATAAAAACACTGGCCATTAAGGAGACAAAAAGATAGCTGGATCTCTAGAGGTACACTCATGATATTTCAGTTCTCAACTGAGTCTTAAATGTGCAGTTGTGATTATGTTTGAAGAATTTTCCAAAATCCTGAGACTTCTGACTGTAAGATTACCATTCTTCCATATTGTCATATATGGTCTTAATCTATTTGGGAGGCTATAACAAAATACCATTAGATGGGGTAACTTATAAACAAAAGAAATTTATTTCTCACAGTTCTGGAAGCTAGATGTTTAAGACCAGGGTGCCACCCTGGCCAGGTTCTGGTAAAGGCTTATTTCCTGGTTTGTAGATAGCCGTCTTCCAGCTGCATCTTTACATGTGGAAGGGGATACGGACCTCTCTGGGGTCTCTTATATTGAGACTAATTCCATTCATGAGAATTTTAGGACCAAAGGCCCTCCCTCCTTATACCATTACATAAAGCATTAGGATTTCAATGGACTTCCCCAGTGGCGCTAGTGGTAAAGAACCTGCCTGCCAATGTAGGAGACATAAGAGGTGTGGGTTTCATTCCTGGGTCGGGAACATCCCCTGGAAGAGGGCACGACAACCCACACCAGTGTTCTTACCTGGAGAATCCCATGAACAAAGGAGCA
The DNA here is from genome assembly GCF_001704415.2 of Capra hircus. Classification (NCBI taxonomy): domain Eukaryota; kingdom Metazoa; phylum Chordata; class Mammalia; order Artiodactyla; family Bovidae; genus Capra; species Capra hircus. The sequence continues at coordinate 83,491,237 of NC_030809.1, forward strand.
TGGCGGGCTATGGTCCATAGGGTCGCAAAGAGTTGGACATGACTAAAGCGACTAAACAGCAGCATTTCAATATAGGTATTGGTGGAGGTGGGGGATGGGGAGGTGGTAGAGCATAAACAAACATTCAGGTCATAGCCTAGATCGTTATACAGGGCCAGTGACCCAGATTTTCTAGTTGCAGAGCTTGGCTTGCCCGCCTCCTAACCTGGGGCAATTAATTTGACAGTTTAAACCCCAGTTTTCATACCTGTTAAATGAAAATAATAATATCATCTACTTTAAGGCTGTAGTGAAAATTAAATAAGACAATCAATATATCTAAAGCAATAAACATCGTGCTTGGCCAATAGTAAATGTTTCATGAAAGTTAGCTGTTATCAATTCTATCCATCTCCTCCATCAGTACCATGCTGAAAAGTTAACTTCTGGCCACTACAAATGCCTCTTGTTTTTGATGTTTCTATGATAGGTTTTTAAGTTATGTGCTTGTGAGTAAATTTTTATTTTGTTTCATTTGTTTATCCTGTAACTTTTGGGGTGCCCATTAAGAGATAAGAACATGTATGTAATGTCTTTTAAACTCCCCATAAAGTCTGACAATTCCTAGTGACTTTTAGTAGCACTAATAAGTGTTTATTGAGAACACACTATGGTCAGGGTATCACTCTAGGTGCTACTGTGGACTGTGCTATTCACTATCGTGGATGAATGCATTTATCATTAAGAAAACTTCATAAAGTTTTTATACAAAGTCTCAGTACAAAAGTAAGAGTGTAATAATGTGATTCTGAAAGGCATACAACTGTATGTCTACCTGGGAGGGACACAGACTTAAGGTTCAGTGAGTCATGTTCAGTTTTCAATGTCTACAGAATGCCCGCTATGTGCGTGCAGGACAATCCTTAGCTTCAAAGGTGTTAGAAGATGACTTACCTTAAAGATGTAGTCTTTGTTTATTAGCTTTTGTTTGGGGAGGTGATCTATGATTGTGAAGTTTTATTAAATCCTAGCAGCATTCTTGACACTAAACAAACAGTGAGTTGCTAATCACAGCATGGGTCATTTATTTTCTGTTTTGGGTCACTTCTTTTCTCTATTGAAGGAAAGGAACATGACAGCTCTCTGTTAATAATGCCAAACTCAAAAATCCATTTTCTTTCTAAAATCTGAGTATTATGTCCCTTTAACCACACCTCCTTTTTAAGCCTGGCATTCATTTCTCTCCATATTTTTCAAGATCCTACTTAGTAAGTAAGACATGCCCCCTGAAAGAATCGAGAGGTTAAAGGAAACCTGAGCCACCATCACCAGTTCCTACAAGCAGAGAGTAGACTATGCTTTCAGAGCTGCTAGGTGCATTCTCCCTTAGCCCTCCTTCCTCGCAGAACCCGAAGAGCAAAACAATACATCGCCCCATGAATATATTATCAGTACCAACTTGACAGCCTCGCTGTTGATGACACTGGTTGTACTTCATTTCCCTCCTGTAATCCAAAACCAGATCCAGCCCCCCGGGCCCAGACTGGGGCTGTACAGCAGCTGAAGGGCCAACTGCCAATGGGTCTGGAACAGAGTGCTTCCAGCCTCAGCACCTGACTTCCTGGCTGCCTCCATGTCAGGTCTCATTGGTTGATGTGGCAGCTGTGATTCTGACAACGAGCTTGGTGTTGGGTCAAGTTTTTGTTTGGCTGACTTACTCCCATAGAAGCCATTTTCCTTGACTCACCCTTGATTACTGAAAATACTCTTTATTACCTTTTAAAATCATGCGATATCCATAAGCAAAAATTGGGATTAACATTTTTGAAAGCATTACCCATGACCGATTTTTTTTTTTAATGCTGAAATGCAAGAAGTAAAGCTAGAGGCAGCTCAATCCTGTGTTTAGCACAGTGGTGTATCAAATACCATTTGTAACTTCAGAATAAAATGCACAGCTTTTTTCCTTGATCTTGGGAACCTGGATGCAATGATCACCTATGGAAACAGTTTATAGATGCAAAAGTATGTAGTGTTTTATGTATTAGAAAGCTTGTGAGACTCCTCCTTTAAAAGACTTAATAATTGTGTTCTAATATAAAGAATGTGAAATAAAAACATGTATAACTTTATTGATAAAACAGGGCTTTCATTCAATAGTTATAAGACAGGATACTTGCAAAACTTGCTTACACAAGGGAAAAGGTCTCAATGCTACAGCTTTCTTTATAATCCAAACATCATCCTCCCCCAAAACAGACTGAAATAATTAATGTTCAAAGTATGAAAATTCTATATGTTATAACTTATTTATGCTTTGTTAACAAAAGGCCAAATTGAATGCCAGCACTTGAGATATTGAAAATAATGCCACATGTCTTGATAAAATAATTTTTTATTTTTATTGATTCTCTTTCTTATATGTTATTTTAAAGAACTATATTGTTTTTAGTATACATATTTATAAAATATCTAAATATTAAAGAAATACACAAAGTAGAAAATAAAAGTCTAACCACAGATATTTTAATATGAACTGCTTGATGAATAATCCTTCAAATTTTTCTTGCTATATTCCAATGTATATGGACATAATCTTTACCAAATGATTTTGAATACTTCTTAGACATTTTTTCATTTCAAAATCTCTAAAATTATCTTATTCTTTGAATACAAACATAATAGTGGGGAATAAGAATGTTATAGTCAGTCATGTCCAACTCTTTGTGACTTCATGGACTGTCCATGAAATTTTCCAGGCAAGAGTACTGGAGTCAGTTGCTGAGCCCTTCTCCAGGAGCTCTTCCTGACCCAGGGATGGAAGCCGTGGCTCTTAGGTCTCCTGCACTGGCTGGCAGGTTCTTTACCACTAGTGCCACCTGGGAAGCTCTGTACAATATATATGAATATTAATAGAGTAAGTTCATGGCTTCACAACCAAATGGCTTGACTGAATCTGGATCCTAGCTTCACTATTAGTTATTCTGCGACTTTGATAAGTCATTTTCTCTGTAATCCACTTTCTAAACTTGTAAGGTGTGATGTTAACAATACCTTCTTGAAATGGTTGTCATTCAGGATGAGGAATTGCTGCGTGGTGTTGGCAGACATGCCACCATGACAGTACTGCTACCACAGATATTTGATATCTTATTGTTAATTTCATGTTGATGGACATATGGAGTGATTGCAATTTTTCTTCTCATACATCATGCACTGGTGAACATCCTCCTAAGTAGAATGCTGTATTTCTGAAGAATACATTTTATAAGTGTAATTTTCTAATCAAAGATGATATACATTTTTAAATGATAGATATTGTTGCATAATCATCCCCTAAAAGTAACTGTTTACTCTATGAATACAAGTGAATGAAAAAAAACTTGGGATCATGAGAAATATTTTATTAAGACTTTCATCTATGCATCAAAAATGCATACACTTTTTTATACAAAAAAGTAGGGGATTACTGTAACACAACATAAGTAACACTCATTTTATATTATCCATAAAAATCAGAAAGCTTTTTATGCATAATTCTCATGATTTTCAGTTCTGCAAGTCTTTGAGTCCCTCTTTCTCCAGAGAAAGAATTCATAGCATATTGTCTTCCTATAATCAGTTATTATTTATTAACTGCAGAACATAATATTCCATCAGGCAGCTACTCATAAATATCTACCAATCAGATGTGTAACAAATGCTTACTAAAATTAATAAGTCATGAAACAGAACAATTATGTCATATTCTACAGGTGTGGTAGCAGTATTTCTGAAATCCAAATTGAACATGGCCTGACCACTCCATCACATATTCAGAATTTGAGATGGTTCCAGCTACTTTTCTGCAGCTACACCAGAGCCCAAAGAGGAAAAAAAAAAAAAAATACTGAAAGCAAATGCCTCTACTGTCCAGTAATACATAGTATACCTGTGGTCTGAGAGGCTATGCCCTCAAGCAGTGAGCACTGAATAGTTTACAGCTTCTGAAAATACTTACACATTTCTTTCTAGTTCTTCAGCATACAACTCATTTGAGGCTTTATCAGGGATCATAACATCTGATGCAATGACAGTAATATCTATCTCTATGTATCAAAACAGAGTCCAAAAATTTTTTTTAAATAAAGAAGAAATCTGACGTCACATTAACAGAAAGGTAAAGATAAACGTTTATATTGGAGAAGTGGTCTATAGGCAAATGTGTTCTCATATACAGTACCGCAAATACTGTGTTCTTTACAAAGTTGTATTAGCTCTCTATGTTCTGTGTTGTTGACATGCCCTAACACCTCTGCACATGGAACTTTAAAATATAATAATAATAATAATATTTAAATATTATCACTGAGACTTTTACCTCACCATTTCTCAGAATAGGTTTGAGAAATGTGGCACTGATATTTTTCAACCTCAAGTGAAATTTTTTTCAAAAAATGGGAATTTGGGGACAAATAAGTGAATGCAGGTTTGTATTTTAAAAAGAGTTATCCAAGAACAATATTGCTTTATATAGTTTCATGTTTAACATGTTTCAAACATAATTAATTTTCTACCTTATTTTAATTTTTTTTTTTACCTTATATTAATTAAAAACTACAATTTGTCTATAAGAATATGAGCCTGATTCTTTGGAAGTAATGTTCAGTTGGTGTTATCGGTATCATAAGAATTTTAGAGTATATTATAGAATATTCTGGCACTAGACACTAAATTGAAATTTTAAAGAAAATGTTGGAAATAGCTGTAAGGGGGAAAAAAGTAGCCTTTTAAATCTAATTTGTTATGCACCACAGTAGGGTAATGGATGCAATGAAAGTTCTTTTATTGAGTTCCCATGTCCAAAAGGTATTTAGGTAGCAAAGGATGTTAAGCAGACCCCCTGCAATCCACCTTTAACCGCAGATAGCAGGAAATAAGGTATATAGGTCTGTGTCCTCCTGGTTTTTATTTCCTCGGGAGAACAGCTCATGCAAAGGACACCTTAGGCTGCTTAGCCGATCACAAAGGGTACACCAGACACCCTCGCTGGCTGCTTGAATAGCCTGATCAGAAGGGTGGCCGAAACCATACCGGGAGTTCAATCCTTCAGGTGGGTCTTTTCAAATTCCAATAGAGAGAAGTTCCTGGAGAATTGGTAAGGATTTCACTAGTCCCCAGCAGGTTTGAGATCAAAAGCTTTGGTTAAATAAAAGCCTGCTGGGAAATCTTAAAACCTCTTTGTGATGTAACTTTAAAAAGTTAATACAAAGAACCCTTAGACTGAAGCCATAACAGCATGAACAAAGAGTATATCAAAACTGATTCCATTAAGGGAAAGCGGACATACAAATTCACTTAATTTAAAGAGCAATCCAGTTATATTACTGTGTGAGAGAATAGAACTTAGACCATACCATCGAGCCCATTTAGAAGATGTGCTCATTTCTTGTTACATATGCCAGACTTCATTCTTGGTCATTCAGATATGCTTTCTAAACAACTTACACATTCATTTTCTGAAAGGAGAAAGAGTGATGCGCATTTAAACTCATTCCTCAAGAAGATACTTTTAAAACAAATTAAAATTAAACTTGATGGGGACCCATCCGTCAGTTGGTTATCTCTTTTTCATGGTGTCAAACTGCTAATTGCCCATCCTCCTTAAAATAATAAACCATCAATTGATATTGATTAGTAGATCATTAATGAATGCATTAATTAAAAGGTAATTTTATAATTAACACCAATTCATTTTTTGGCAAGTCACACAGTTTTATTAACTGAAGTCATCAGTTAATATTTTCATTGAAATATTTTACTCCATCAACAACCCCCAAAAAAGCTTTATTTGGTTTTAGTGTCTGAATTTTGCACTTTGTTTTAAATCTTTAAAGACATTTTCATGTACTCGATGTCTCACATTTTCACATTAGTCATGTGAGATGAGGTTAATAGGTTAAGCATTGTTTTTCTTATTCTTTTTAATAAATAGGGATACTGAAGTGCACTTATAGGACAAATGGCATGCTCTCCACTGCACAGCTATTTAGAGAAGGCTCAGACTGGGACCCATAGCTCCCAATTTCAAGGCTACAAAGTTTTCAATTGAGCAATGTCTCACAGACTTTGGAATGCAATTGCAGCTTATATTAAAAGATAAAGTGAGGCATATGAAAAATTTTAAGAGTCTACTTGAGCAAAAACCAATTTGAATTAAGTAGCATTCAATTTTGCAAATAGAAAGTACCTCTGAGGAGCTGTACAAAATGAAAGACTTTTGTAGACAGAAGGGAGCAGGAATAAGGGTGTTATACTAAGCTAAAAAGTGGGTTGGTTATTGTATTATTTTCCTTTAGGGGATAGCAGGGACCTACCCGGAGAAGGTGATGGCACCCCACTCCAATACTCTTGCCTGGAAAATCCCATGGACGGAGGAGCCTGGTAGGCTGTGGTCCATGGGGTCGTGAAGAGTCGGACACAACTGAGCGACTTCCCTTTCACTTTTCACTTTCATGCATTGGAGAAGGAAATGGCAACCCACTCCAGTGTTCTTGCCTGGAGAATCCCAGGGACTGGGGAGCCTGGTGGGCTGCCTTCCATGGGGTGACACAGAGTCGGACATGACTGAAGTGACTTAGCAGCAGCAGCAGCAGGGATCTACCAGGGTTTCCCATAGTGGTAAAGAACCTGCCTGCCAAACCAGGAGACCCAGGTTTGACCCCTGGGTTGGAAAGATCCCCTGGAGGAGGTCATGACAACCCACTTCCATATTCTTGCCTGGAGAATCACATGGAGAGAGGAGCCTGGTGGGCTACAATCCCATTGGGTCGCAAAGAGTCAGACATGACTGAAGCAACTTAGCATGCAGCACGCAGGGATCTAGCAGGCAGATTATGTAACTAATAATCTCCAGATTATTAGTTATTCATCAAATCCCTTATGATTATACAGCAGAAGTGAAAAATTGATTTAAGGGACTAGATCTGATAGATAGAGTGCCTGATGAACTATGGAATGAGGTTCATGACATTGTACAGGAGACAGGGATCAAGACCATCCCCATGGAAAAGAAATGCAAAAAAGCAAAATGGCTGTCTGGGGAGGCCTTACAAATAGCTGTGAAAAGAAGAGAGGTGAAAAACAAAGGAGAAAAGGAAAGATATAACCATCTGAATGCAGAGTTCCAAAGAATAGCAAGAAGAGATAAGAAAGCCTTCTTCAGCGATCAGTGCAAAGAAATAGAGGAAAACAACAGAATGGGAAAGACTAGAGATCTCTTCAAGAAAATTAGAGATACCAGTAGAACATTTCATGCAAAGATGGGCTCGATAAAGGACAGAAATGGGATGGACCTAACAGAAGCAGAAGATATTAAGAAGAGGTGGCAAGAATACACAGAAGAACTGTACAAAAAAGATCTTCATGACCCAGATAATCATGATGATGTGATCACTAATCTAGAGCCAGACATCTTGGAATGTGAAGTCAAGTGGGCCTTAGAAAGCATCACTAAGAACAAAGCTAGTGGAGGTGATGGAATTCCAGCTGAGCTGTTTCAAATCCTGAAAGATGATGCTGTGAAAGTGCTGCACTCAATAGGCCAGCAAGTTTGGAAAACTCAACAGTGGCCACAGGACTGGAAAAGGTCAGTTTTCATGCCAATCCCAAAGAAAGGCAATGCCAAAGAATGCTCAAACTACCGCACAATTGCACTCATCTCACATGCTAGTAAAGTAATGCTCAAAATTCTCCAAGCCAGGCTTCAGTAATACACGAACCGTGAACTCCCTGATGTTCAAGCTGGTTTTAGAAAAGGCAGAGGAACCAGAGATCAAATTCCCAACATCCACTGGATCATGGAAAAAGCAAGAGAGTTCCAGAAAAACATCTATTTCTGATTTATTGACTATGCCAAAGGCTTTGACTGTGTGGATCACAATAAACTGTGGACAATTCTGAAAGAGATGGCAATACCAGACCACCTGACCTGCCTCTTGAGAAACCTGTATTCAGGTCAGGAAGCAACAGTTAGAACTGGACATGGAAAAACAGACTGGTTCCAAATAGGAAAAGGAGTACGTCAAGGCTGTATATTGTCACCCTGCTTATTTAACTTCTATACAGAGTACATCATGAGAAACGCTGGACTGGAAGAAACACAAGCTGGAATCAAGATTGCCAGGAGAAATATCAATAACCTCAGATATGCAGATGACACCACCCTTATGGCAGAAAGTGAAGAGGAGCTAAAAAGCACTCTTGATAAAAGTGAAAGAGGAGAGCGAAAAAGTTAGCTTAAAGCTCAACATTCAGAAAACAAAGATCATGGCATCTGGTCCCATCAATTCATGGGAAATAGATGGGGAAACAGTAGAAACAGTGTCAGACTATATTTTCTGGGCTCCAAAATCACTGCAGATGGTGATTTCAGCCATGAAATTTAAAGACGCCTCCTCCTTGGAAGAAAAGTTATGACCAACCTAGATAGTATATTCAAAAGCAGGGACATTACTTTGCTGACTACGGTCCGTCTAGTCAAGGATATGGTTTTTCCAGTGGTCATGTATGGATGTGAGAGTTGGACTGTGAAGAAGGCTGAGCGCCGAGGAATTGATGCTTTTGAACTGTGGTGTTGGAGAAGACTCTTGAGAGTCCCCTGGATTGCAAGGAGATCCAACCAGTCCATTCTGAAGGAGATCAACCCTGAGATTTCTTTGGAAGGAATGATGCTAAAGCTGAAACTCCAGTACTTTGGCCACCTCATGCGAAGAGTTGACTCATTGGAAAAGACTGTGATGCTGGGAGGGATTGGGGGCAGGAGGAGAAGGGGACGACCGAGGATGAGATGGCTGGATGGCATCACTGACTCGATGGACGTGAGTCTGAGTGAACTCCGGGAGTTGGTGATGGACAGGGAGGCCTGGCGTGCTGCAATTCATGGGGTCGCAAAGAGTTGGACATGACTGAGCAACTGAACTGAACTGAATATGGAGATTCCTGATGGACTGGTCTAAGATTCCACTTCTATGAAAGCTAAAACTGTAATTAAGTCTCAGTTTGGTGATACAGTGTTTATCATAAGCGATCACATTTGGAGCATGTTGTCTTATTTTTAACACTTAATTCACACACAGTGGGATTCATCCCAAAGAACTCTTTTCAAGCGTGGTCACTATGGACCATGAATATCCCCAGATTCTCCTGCTGATAGATGGAGAAACTGTTCCTTCTACCATATTCAGTTTTTCTCTTCTTCACTCCTCTCTTTTATTTCTCTTCCTCAGCTCTTCTTCTGTGAGTCATCTGATTAATGATTGGAAAATGAAGAAAGTGGCAGATTAAGTCCATCTCTGTGGGGAAGTATAAGAATCTTTGGGGGCAAGTACTCTTTCAATGAACCGTCCCAGTGATTTTTACCCCTGCCAGCCTCAACTTTCTTTAGTCTCTTAAAAAATATGAACAAAGCTCTCAACTGACTAGCTCTATTGAAAGCAAACAGACAGTCTTTGAGAGTTCTGTATTCTTACAGTCTCCTCTGAAACAGCTGAGCCAGCAGCCCCATCCATCCCAGGTGTGTGATCATATGTTGGTCTGCTCTCAGCTAATGATTCCCTATTCGTGTCTGTCCTGACAGAATGTTCACTCAGGTAGGTGTTCTACTGAACAATTAGCCCTTTGTGATAAACAAAACAAAACAAAACTCAGTAATGAAGGGAAGACATGTTTACTAAATCTTTGCTTCCCTAATATGCTTATGTAAGTGTATTTACATACACATTTATATGGATTGTATATGTGTTAAACAAATATAGTTCACCTATGAGGTTTTATTAGAATATAAACATTCTGCTCAAACACTAGCTCCATTTTCAGGCAGAACTATGTGCACTAGCTTATCTTGATACCTTGGATACTTTCAAAGGCACCCTAAGACCTTGCTATGCCTAAAGTTATTGCTTACTTGTGGAGTGCTTTGAATTTTTAAATCCATTCCAATGTGTTACTGCCTATTCTCATATTGGAACCCCAGTCTTGAATTCCAAAAATTCAAAACTCACTACTCTAGGAAATAAGTAATTTGAACATTAAATGTATTCTATGAGCACCTGGCGTACTATCACCAAGATTCTGGACTCCAAATAAGTTATTTTAAAAGTATATGTTATAGAATCAATCTCAAGGCATTTACACTTTTGTAGTGGAAAAAGTACCTGCAGAGATAACATACAAATTCATGAACTGTTCAGTAACTTTAAACGGATGCTCCCTCCTCTGTGACTCCACCTGATCTTCAATGTGCCATGCTGTGCCTAGTCTATTCAGTTGTGTCTGACGCTTTGTGACCCCGTGGACTGTGCCCCACCGGGCTCCTCTGTCCATGCGGATTCTTCAGGCAAGAATTGGAGTAGGTTGCCATACCCTCCTCCAGGGGATCTTCCCAACCCAGGGATAGAGCCCAGGTCTTCTGCATTGCAGAAAGATTCTTTATCATCTGAGCTACCAGGGAAGCCCATGAATACTGGAGTGTGTAGCCTAGCCCTTCTCCAGGGGAATTTTCCCAACCCAGGAATCAAACCAGGATCTCCTGCATTGATGGTGGATTCTTTATCAGCTGAGCTACCAGGGAAGCCCCATATCTTAAATACATCTACTGTAATATATTTATACACATTATTTCAGGGCTCCCCCAAGCCTGAGTTGTGGACAAGTACTGGTCCATGGCCTGTTAGGAACCTGGTCACACAGGTGAGTGGCAGGTGAGTGTCACTCCCCATTGCTCTCATTACCTCCTGAAACATCCCCACCTCCATCGTCTATGGAAAAATTGTCTTCCAAGGAACCTGTCCCTTGTGCCAAAAAGGTTGGGAGTTGCTGTTTTACTTCACGTGGAGTTTCATGTGTCTTTCTCATCAGAGTCAGAGACTCGTATTTATTATTGCTTCTTCACAGTGACTAACACAGAACACATGATAGGTGCTTAATAAATGTTAGCTGAGCTAATTAAAACTAGATGAGCACCTGGAGGACAAGAAGAACAGATGATTATGTGCAGATTTTTTTTCAGTGTCCAAAACAGGAAAAGCAAAAATTAATATCTAGAATTATTTTCAAAGGGAAAATAGCTACCTTTTCTGACTGCTAAATTATACATCTCACTGGAAAATATTCAAATATCTCAAGATAATTCCTCTATAGAGAAAATCAGTTTTTATGATTTGGTGTATATATATATATATATCTCAGCTGTTAATCCATGTGCTTACAAGGTTAACTTAAAAAATTGGAGTCATAGTATGTACCTTTTGTTCAATGACTAAAAATTTAACATTATATTTCTGATTCCTTTCCATGATACAAGTGTTTCCTTTTAACTGGCTATGGTAGCCTCTATTTTGTGTATTTCATTATGTATTTAATTCTATTGACAGGTATTTAGGTTATATTCAATTTTTATTCTTATAAACAGTGCTTCAATAAATATCTTTTAACATCTTTGCAAATTCAGATTTATTTTCTTGGCACAAATTCTTAGACATGAAATGGACTTAAAATGTTAAACTATGTTGTTAAATTATTCTAGAAAAAAGGATGTGCCAATTTACACTCCCACCAACTGTGTGTAAGCCATTTTCTCTATAACCTTGCCTGGATATAATTCATTTTAAAAATCTTTGTTAATCTAATAAGGAAAGAAGTTTCATTGGTTATTGTTGTTATTGTTTTTCCATTGTTGCTTTAAATCCTAGACTACTTAGGGACCTTTTAAATAAATCAGTTCTTGATAAATCACACATGGCCCACCCATGAAACATGTTCAGTACCAAATTAACTCTCCTCTTCTACTCAGTTGCGTCTTCTTCTCTCTGCACTAGCACTAAATATGAATCAAAGAAACAAGAAGACCTTAATGTTAGGGTAAACATACCTGCTGCTGCTGCTGCTAAGTTGCTCCAGTCGTGTCCGACTCTGTGCGACCCCATAGACGGCAGCCCACCAGGCTCCCCCGTCCCTGGGATTCTCCAGGCAAGAACACTGGAGTGGGTTGCCATTTCCTTCTCCAATGCATGAAAGTGAAAAGTGAAAAAGTGAAGTTGCTCAGTCGTGTCCGACTCTTTGTGACCCCATGGACTGCAGCCCACCAGGCTCCTCCGTCCATGGGATTTTTCAGGCAAGAGTACTGGAGTGGGGTGCCATTACCTAGGAGAGCTCAAATATATATATATATATATTTTTTTTTTTTTCCATAAATAAAATCTTAAACTAAAATGTGTTTGCTTATTGACTAAATTGTTTCATCATAGTTCCCCTCTATTAATGTGGATAACTGAGTAAATGATAAAATAATTTACAAATTATATAACACTGTTGCTGGAGAAGGCAATGGCACCCCACTCCAGTACTCTTGCCTGGAAAGTCCCATGGACAGAGGAGCCTGGTAGGCTACAGTCCATGGGGTCGCTAAGAGTCAGACACGACTGAGCGACTTCACTTTCACTTTTCACTTTCATGCATTGGAGAAGGAAATGGCAACCCACTCCAGTATTCTTGCCTGGAGAATCCCAGGGATGGGGGAGCCTGGCGGGCTGCCGTCTATGGGGTCACACAGAGTCGGACACGACTGAAGCGACTTAGCAGCAGTAGCAGCAGCCCTGTTGTAGGAACAAGCCTACAAATCACACACAAACCTACCTCTAAGTTTTTTGAAGGCTCTACTGGGATTGTTAACAATTTGACCACAAAATCTAGAACTCAAGAAGCTGCTGACATGATGTGGCAGTGTGAAAAAGTCTGTGAAACAAGAGAGAGGTGTCTAAGAATATAGCACTCATGACATGAATAAAAACCATTGTATATTTCTATAATCCCAGTAAGTGTAGATGCCAAACCTTGCCTTGGAAAAAGAGATAGCACCTTTATACCTCAAAGCTTTACAACCTTATCCCAAGGAGTAAACACTGGTCAATATTTCTTGCTCATGAATAATGGTAAGGTCTTTGTGAGAAGGTCTTACAGATTTCACAAATTTCTTTGTGGACTGGATCAGCTCTTCCTTATAGCGTTGCAGTGAGAATGAAATCTATATTTTGAAGATCGGTGTGAAGAGCTCGAGCCCCACTGCACTCTACAACTCACCACAAAAAGGAGCTGCAGTGAGCTGTCAAGCATGTTCACTGAGAGACAGTAGTTACATTAGTTGTCTATTGCTATACAGCAAACCCAAACTTTAGTGACTTAAAGTGTTAGTTGCTTAGTCATGTCTAACTCTTTGTAACCCCATGGACTGTAGCTTGCCAGGCTCCTCTGTCTGTGGGATTCTCCAGGCAAGAATAGTGGAGTGGGTAGCCATTCCTTTCTCCAGGGGATCTTCCTGACCCAGGGATGGAACCTGGGTCTCCTGCCTTGCAGGCAGATTCTTTACCATCTGAGCCATCTGGGAATGCCAGTGACTCAAACCACACACATTTACTATCTTGCAGTTTCTGTGGGTTTAGATTCTAAGGAGGGCCTAGCAGGGTCCCTGGCTTCAGGGTCTCTCAGGAGGCTATAATCTAGACGTCAGCTGGTGCCACAGTCACGTTGGAGGAGACAGATTTGCTTTAACGCTCACTTTAGCAGTTGCCTGGATTCAGTTCTTCATGGGCTATTGGAATGGTTTCAGCTTCTAGCCGGCCATTGGTCAGAGGCTGCTCTTGGTCAGATATGGCTTTCCAACATGGACACTTGGTTCCTCAAAGTCAGCAAGAGAGAGACACTGCTAGCAAACCAGAAGTCATGGTCTTCTGTAACCTAATAGCTTTGTTCATATTCTATTCTTTAAAAGCAAGTCACTAGGTTCAAGGCAGGGGAAGGGGTGAACTGTACAAGTTAGTGAATACTGGGAATCAGGGAGGGCTTCCCGGATATCACTAGTGGAAAAGAACCTGCCTGCCAATGCCACAGAGGTAAGAGATGTGGGTTCGATTTCTGAGTCAGGAAGATCCCCTGGAGGAGGGCATGGCAACTCACTCCAATATTCTTGCCAGGAGAATTCCATAGACAGAGGAGCCTGGCGGGCTGCAGTCCTTGGGGTCACAAAGATCTGGACATGACTGAATTAGCACAGGGAGTCAGGGGTCATTGGAGGCTACCTTAGAAGGGTCTACCACAGGGGGTGGTTGCTCAGTTAATAACGGGCATAAAGGACACTGGGGAAAAGTGGAAAGGAGAGTGTCAGCAGACAAGGTGGGAGGGGAATTTCTTGGGAAAAGGCTCACAATAAGTGATACATACACTGTCAACAAACAAAGTTGAATCTGGGGGTCTCTAGCCCCCTTGGCAAAATGTGTTAAGTCTCAGATCAAATCAGTATGTACCACGTCAAACCACTACTTCTCATATTATGTATTATTGGGGAAAATAAAAATAGTTAAAATGGGTGACAATGGCAAAATAATGGGTAACAGAGAAACACAACCTCAGTCAAGAGGGAAAATGTTCCATAACTAACATAAAAAAGGACTGTAATGCTTATTCTCTCAAAACGTGTACCTAACAATTGAGAAAGTGAAACTAATGACATTCAAAATACTCTATTAATCTGTATTTATTCTATCTAAACATGCACCCATGCCATTTATTTGTCATTTGTCGAGCTTAAATTTTGAGTTTGTCTTGTCAAGACTGCAGACTTCATGATTATTTAATGTTTGCCTTTCTTTTGCACCTGCCACTCACTTTGATAGGATAGTTGGTTCAAGGTAAGGGTATATTGGAGTTTATAAAACAAAATAGAGAAAATACATTTTACTGACTTATGTGGGGAAGGAGGTTTATAATCATAGGATTTTTATTATAATGGCTATTCTAGTAAGTTGAGTTAATCAGCTGAGTGTTTGCAAGGATGGGTTATGTACATGTTTATGTAATAACAAAAATGAACAGAGATTTAGCAGATAAATTGTCTTAACAGGTTTTGCTTGGTTTTAGTGCAAAAACTTACTAATTAGTGCAAGTGTTGCAATCATTTTTATGACATTCCCTGAAGATGGCACTTTAAGGGTTATGCCATATGCTGATTGACAGCAGCCATAATTCCATACAATGAGACTGTATCATATTGTTTGAAGTGAGGTGATATTCATCTCTTGAAACTGATCAAACATATCATTGCATCAAACAGTAGTACAATATAATCACACTGTACGTGGAGACTGCCAAGGCTGATCCTCATGTTGTACTCTTCTCCCTTGGACGTCTCTCATAGCACTTGTGACACACCACTGCATCCACACTTTCCTTTAAGAACTCAGAAGCCACCAAAGAGAGAAATCTGCATAAAATCGTGGTTTGGTTATGCTGTGTGAGTGTTCATTTGTCGACTGCTTTCGAATTACAAAGTTCCTTCCACAAAGATCTCCCTAAGTATACAAATAAAAACCTGGTAAGACCAAGATAAAAAGAGAAGATTCCAAAGAGGGCAGAAAATAATTCAAATGCCTTTTATTTGTCTTCCATAAACAAGCAAACATGGAAGACATGTCTTTCGTAAAAAATACTTTTTAGTGTCAGAAACTTCCAAGGGTTTTCCCCCTAATGTACTGTTTTGCAAAGTCACTTACTTTATGTACTGACTTTGGGGCTATTGCAGCTGCAGATGAAAATTATATTAGAACCTATTCTTCTACTAGTCGTAGTTGCTGCTGATCTTGGAAAAGCAATGCTAGGATGGGCAGAAATAAATGAGGGTGATTTGTCCTCTTAGTGGCATTTTTTAGTGGTATGAAATTCTATAACACAGTAGCTTTTAGACTACTAACAGCTGTGATGTAATTTAGGAACTGCCCTTTAATTATCCCTCCATCTATCTCTGCATCCATCCATTCAGTAACTTGTAAAAAAGCCATGGGGATTATGTTCAGAGTAGTTTACAAACAGGATGCTAGGATGGGAGCCATCACCTGTTCATACTGACATTCACTAAGAGATGTGTTACCACTTCTGGTTCTCCAGTGTTGATCTGTGTGAATCTCTGAGATGTCGCCATCCTACCTGGACCTTATTAATTTGCCTGAGCCAGCCCTAGCCCTAACCTGTTAGGTTTAATGTCCTTAGCCTTCTGGGCCTGTAGAAACTGGTGGCTCTTTCAGAGACGCACTGGGACGGCAGGAGCACAGAGGCACTCTCTGATTGGTTACCTGAGCATCACACTGCAACAGCTCTTCAGCTGCTTCTACATTGTGCTGGGCACAGGTGAGGCTAGAGGTTTCCCGAATTCCCCCAAGATAGACCAGAGAGCTCTCTGTTCCTAGATTCCACTGATCATGGGCATTTCTTCCAGATCAGGTGCAGAAGAGCAGGGCAAAGACCCTGCTCAGAGACACCACCAGTCTTTAAGCTCTGTGCTTCCCTTCTGACCATTTTCTCCTTTACTTCTCTTCTTTAACTATAGAAACTTCATTTAACATACAGTGAAAAACACTGACTTTTCATCTCTTTTTCCCAAATATTTGGTTTGTGATATTAATATTATGCTTTCAGATCTTTAGGGCATGTCTGATACACAAATGCCCAGAATTTTGAAATTCAAAATCTGAGAATTGTCTT
Organism: Capra hircus; assembly: GCF_001704415.2. Classification (NCBI taxonomy): domain Eukaryota; kingdom Metazoa; phylum Chordata; class Mammalia; order Artiodactyla; family Bovidae; genus Capra; species Capra hircus. The sequence continues at coordinate 83,507,782 of NC_030809.1, forward strand.
TTCCCCTCTCTTAAGAGCATCCGTTGCCTCAGCAAGTAAGGGAAGAAGTCTTAGCAGCTGTTCCGTGGTGAAGAGTGGACACCTTTTCCTCTTTTTTCTCTTGCTTCTTTGTCTCCTACTTCGTTAATTTTGTTGTTTGACCTTCCCCCCTCCCCTATTTTCTTAAGAGTTTAGTTGGCTGGGTTTTTTGTTTTTTTTTTTTTTTTTTTTCCCCCTAGCTTGTTGAATAGAATAGTTAGTACTGAGTTACATTACACATGGTTTTTTGGTTTGTATTTTTTTGCTATTAGATGCTTTAGATTTTAAAACAATCAAAAATTCTTTTTTATCCCCTCTAGCAAAAAAGATAGACCTACAGTACAAATACGGACTTTCCATGTGGTGCTAGTGGTAAAGAACACACCTGAAAATGCAGGAGACATAAGAGACCCAGGTTCAATCTCTGGGTTGGGAAGAGCCCTGGAGGAAGGAATGGCACTCCACTCCAGTATTCTCGCCTGGAGAATCCCATGGACAGAGGAGCCGCGCAGGCTACAGTTAGGTCTCAAAGAGTCAGACACAACTGAAACGACTTAGCATGCACAGTACAAATAGCTTGTTTTTTCTTGAATACTTATAGACTGCTGACCAGATGGTGCATTAGCTCCAAACACTTCAATGTGTGTTTTCTACAAATAAGAGTGTCCTCCTACTGACCACAACACAACTAAAAACCAGGGAAGGAATTTTGATACACTCCTGCCCGTTGGTCCACAGACCACATTCCAGCTTCAACTGATGCAACCATAATTTTTGTAACCAAAGGATCCACTTCAGAAGCACACACCATATTACTTATCATGTTTCTTTAGTCTCCTAGTCTGGAATATTCTTCAGTTTATGCTTGACTTTCAGTCCAGTATTGATATTTTAAAGAAGAGTTCAATTACTTTGCAGAATCACCCCCAGTTGAAGTTTGCCTGAAGTCTCCTCATGATTTGATTCAGATCACAGTATCACAGAACTGATGCAGTGTTCCTCTCAAAGCATCCAACCAGGTCATGCATGGTTTCAATAGCTGATGTTCACTGTCCGCACTTGCTAAAAGTGATGTCCTCCAGGCTTTTCCACCATATACTCTCCCCCTTTTGTGGGGAGGTATTTTGAAAACATACCGAATCCTGTTATTCATCAAATTTAAATCCTTTCATTCATTCATTTATGTTGGTATGGTCTCTTGGTCTTTAATTTTACTTAATATTGTAAATTCTACAAGTTATTATCACATTACTATTAGTATTTTTTAAAGTTTTTATTTTTTTATGTGGACCATTTTAAAAATCTTTATTGAATTTTTTACAATATTGTTTCTGTTTTATGTTTTGTTTATTTGGCCATGAGGCATGTGGGATCTTAATTCCCCAACCAGGGACTGAACTTGAACCCCTGCGAAGTCTTAGCCACTGGACTGCCAGGGGAGTCCCTACTATCAGTATTAATACTCCAGTTATGTCCAATGTGGCTAGTAGGAGCCCATTTAAACTGACATTTAGGCTCTTTTGATATGTCTCCCATCATTTTTTTAAACATATTTTTGGTTTATGGTAGAAGTTTCAGATCTTTGATTTCTTGTAGCAGTTCCAGATTTTTCTTGTAAATTTTTCCCCCTCAGTCCCAGAATCAGCCATTTCTCTAAAAATTATTTTTCTTTTTTTACTGGGAAATAGTATTTGGAAGCCAAGACTCGAGTGCTGTGTATGTTCATTGTTATTGAAGTGTTGGTGCTTCCTGGCTCTATCGGAAGATATATCTTCTGCATACTTACGCATTTACCATGTATCTACCTTGATATTTGTTTCTATCTATAGGAACTGAAAACTGTCTCTCTATAAATTATACATATGTGGAAAACCATGAGCTCATCTTACACTTCCAGTCTCATGTTGATTCTAGTTTTCTCCCTTTTCCATATATGTAATCTTACTCCTTGGAAGGAAAGTGATGACCAACCTAGACAGCATATTCAAAAGCAGAGACATTACTTTGCCAACTAAGGTCTGTCTAGTCAAGGCTATGGTTTTTCCAGTGGTCATGTATGGATGTGAGAGTTGTACTGTGAAGAAGGCTGAGCGCCGAAGAATTGATGCTTTTGAACTGTGGTGTTGGAGAAGACTCTTGCGAGTCCCTTGGACTGCAAGGAGATCCAACCAGTCCATTCTAAAGATCAGTCCTGGGTGTTCCTTGGAAGGAATGATGCTAAAGCTGAAACTCCAGTACTTTGGCCACCTCATGCAAAGAGTTGACTCATTGGAAAAGACCCTGATGCTAATAGGGATTGGGAGCAGGAGGAGAAGGGGACAACAGAGGATGAGATGGCTGGATGGCATCACTGACTTGATGGACGTGAGTTTGAGTGAACGCTGGGAGTTGATGATGGGCAGGGTGGCCTGGCGTGCTGTGATTCATGGGGTCACAAAGAGTCAGACACGACTGAGCGACTGAACTGAACTGAATTGAATCTTCTCTAATAATGAGAATACAAGTTTCCATACTTCCTCAGATGTTGACATATGTAATCAACCTCACTTAATGCAACCCATCTCCCATCCCTACTACGACTCCCTCCCACACACAGATGCCTCTTCTTCCTGCTTGGGCTCTGACTCCCTGTGTGGATACCTTCTCACCCTGTTCAGGCTGATTCTTCAGGCTATTTTATCTGCCACCCTTGACTGGCTATTCTCTTCATCTTGTTTAGACACTTATATCCTCTTATTTTGCTCTGTCTCACCTAGTGGCTTTGTTGTTGTTTGTTGCGGCTTTAGAAATAAATTATTCAGGAAGGGGAAGGAGAAGCAGTCAAGTTTTTCCATGAAATGTTTTCATTATCCTCTTTAATCGAGAGTTGTTAGCAGAAAAATAAGAAGAATCCAAGGGCCAAAAGAAAAAAGGAACTAAGAACCCAAGTGTTGACTGCAAGAACTAACATGGCAGTGTAGGAGCTGGGGTGGACTAGGGTGGTGGTTATGACTCAGAAACATAGCAGCTTTCATTTTCATACCCAGAAAGGCACAGGAAACAAGGACTTGGAAATTCTGTAGGGAGGTGGGGATAAATCCAGGATCATTTAAGGGCTTCCCCTTCCATAAAATGATAGAGAAGAAATAATCTGCACACTAGCAAAAGAGACCACAAGGAAGCAAGCTATTGAGGCCTGGGTGTTGGGGGGTAGATAGTAAGCCTTTCGAGAGAAATTGTAATCAGAGACATGCACTTCATATAAGCGTCATGTCAACCACATGGCCTGAACGCTCCATATTGGGATTCAGTGTATTCCAAGCAGAAGCAAACAGTAAAAATTTGGTGTGATAAAACCTCATCACAGGCCACACTTGATGCCTCCAGATGAAGCCTATCAAAAATGGGCTTACCATTCAAAATTACAGCACATATAAGGCAACAATCTACCTTGAGAGACATAGGAAAGAGTAAATACAGGAGAATTAAACTCCAAGGAATTTGAGGTAATAGAACTGTAAGACAGACACTGTAAAAACATAAATTTTAAATGTTTAAAACATTCTAAAAGATGAATAAAGCATTAAAATACACGTCTGTGTCCTAATCTCCTCTTCCTAAGGACATTAGTGATTTTGACCTGGGACTCTACCTAATGACTTCATTCTAACTTAATTACACTTTAACACCTTAGCTCCATATCAGTCACATTCTCAGTTACTAGATTTTGGGACATCAATATAAGAATTTTGAGGGAGACACAATTCAGCCCACAACACTGTGATAAACTGAACCTCACTAACCTCTTTTCTCTTGGCACTTTCCTGTTTCCTCTCTGCTTTCCAGATCTTCTCTGTACTCAGGGACCTATTTCTTGCCTCAAGGACTTTGCAAAAGACTGTTACCTTCACTTAGAATACTCCCATCCCCATGTCCCCCAACTTGGTGTAGCCAAAAGCTAGGTTTCAGCTTTAATGTCATTTCCTCAGAGAAACACTTTCTGACTCTAAGATTAGATTAGTTCTCTGTGTTTGTGTTTTCCACATCATTTTTGTACCACTTCATAATTCTAATTAAATGATTAACTGTATAATTACTGAATTTCCTTGATCCTACAATGTGAGGCATTCTAAAATGCATCAATTTTGAAACATTTGTAGGGAGAGGAAAGAAATACTATTCTATTAGCCAGCTATTGCTACAATAATGCTTCACGAAAAACCACTCCAAAATTCAGTGATTTAAAACAATACGCATTTATTTCTCCCTCATGGGTCTGTGAGCTATTGTGATTCACTTTTAAAAACTCAATTTCAGGACTCAGCTCTGGACTCAAACTGCAGGCTCGGTTGAATTCAGGTCTACTTCATATACGTCCATATGCTCCCCCATTGTGTTCTGACAGTGAATGACAGACAGTCAAGCAAAGGGAACACGGAACAGCTGTTAAAACCTCAGCTTGGAGAGGCACACTGTTACCTCCACCCAATTCTGTTGGTCAGAGCAAGTCACGTGGCCAAGCCCAACACCAGTGGGTTGGGGACAGTACTCTGCCTCCTCTAGTGGGAGACAATGCCAAGTCAATGAAAAAGGCCATATACATATATACTGTATAACCCTCAAACAGGGAGGAATTGGGAACAATAACTCAATGTACCATATGTACCATGAACAGTATGTACACAAATTTTGTTATGTTTACCTACAAAAGATTATTCGAATATGTTTATTAATACCCCCCAAATCTCCACTTTCTTCTGTATTGAGTAAAGCTTCATAGTCAGAGTCCAAAGTATCTTCTGAATTATTTTTGGTCTCCAACCATTACATCCCTTATTCTAGCCACCAGTCCTTTATACAACCAGGGCTCAGGACTTTGACCTCTTTAACTCTTGTGTAAGTTTTAGGCATACAAAAGAAAGACCAGGGTTCTATTTGCACTTCCAATTTGGTTAAACTCAGAATGTACCCCCCAAACATTTCTATCATTGGAAATTCAAACCTTTTCATGACAATCCACAGGAAGTTTTGTTTTGTTTGGGTTTTTTTTTCCTGCTGCTTATTTATTTAAAAAATTTTATTGAGGTAGCACTGGTTTATAAGTTTCATGTATGCTACCTTGTAGTTTTACTTTTGTGCACACTGTGATGTGCTCACAACCAAATATTGGTTTCCATCTCTCACTATACAGTTGATCCTCTTTATCCAACTCACCTTCACCCAACTCTTACCCTCTGGTAACCACTACTCTGTTCTATGCAGCTACCTATTTATTTTCGTTCGACTTGTTCATTTATTTTTGTTTATTTTTTATATTCCATATATGAGTGAAATCATCTGGTATTTGTCTCTCTTTGTCTGACTTATTTCACTTAGCATAATACTCTCAAGGTCTATTCATGTTGTCACAAATGGCAAGAGTTCATCTTTTTTTTAATGACAGTGGTATTCCATTGTGTATATGTGCATATATATATTTATATATATGTGAAATATTATAACATCTTCTTTATCCATTCTTCCCCTGATGGAGTTAGGTTGTTTCTGTACCCTGGCTGTTGTAGACAATGCCACAATGAACACAGAAGTACCTATGTGTTTTTTAATTAAGGGCTTCCCTGATGGCTTCGCAGTAAAGAATCCACCTGCAATGCAGGAGACACAGGCAATGCAGGTTCGATCCCTGGGTGGGGAAGATCCTTTGGAGGAGGAAATGGTAACCTGCTCCAGTACTCTCACCTGGACAATCCCATGGGCACAGAAGCCTGGTGGGCCACAATTCAAAGGATTACAAAGAGGTGGACACAACTGAGTGGCTGAGCACACATATACATATGCTTTTGAATTAGTTTTTTTTTTTTTTTTAATTCTTTGGTAAATACCCAGAAGTGAGGCAGCTGGATTATATGGTAGTTTTAATCTTAATTTTTTGAGGAATCTTTATACTGTTCTCCATAGTTTTCCTCTGTCCATGGGATTTTCCAGGTAAGAATACTAGAGCCGTTTCCGTTTCCTCCTGTAGGGGATCCTCCTGAGCCAGGGACCGAACCCAGGTCTCTTGCGTCTCCTGCATTGGCAGGCAGATTCTTTACCACTGTGCCACCTGGGAAACTTTTTTCTGCACAGCCAACAATGTTCATTGCAAAGCTACTTGGAGTGTAAACCTCTGAACAACTTTTTGAAAAGACAATTAGATACCTTAAATTGTCTTAAATTTAGTGAGAATTCAATCCTGAACATAAAAGCTGAGAGGACATTTGATAACAAGAAATGCACTGTCACCTGGAGAAGCAGTGTCCCTCTGCTCAGTAGCTGGGAAGTTTCTTGTACCACGGATTGAAAGAGTTATCCTTGAAAGAGTTATCTCTCTGTAACATGGGAGCAGTCATCTGAAATTATGTCTTTCTCGGTTCTCCTCCACCCCCCAGAAGGTCAGGAAAGTGACTCAGGTAGGGTGGAAAGTGACATTTTTACCAGGATCTGACTTGGATGCTAGATATGATTGATTCTTTCTTCTCAGGCTGTAACAATCCTGTGAAATACTATGAGTCATCTTTCCCACCACACAGAGATAGCCTTTTACAGAGAAAACAATCCGGAGGAGGACCTTAAGACAGAAAGAATGAGAAAGAGAGAGAGAGAGAGACATGGACTGAGCCAGATCCCAGAGAATGGCGCCTGAGCAAGGAGTTCTCATAATGCCCAAGATCATCTCCTAAAAGTTTTCCACACAGAAGCCAAATTTTATGCCTCGTTAATGGGAGCTGATTTCCGTCGCATGTAATCAAATAGAACGCTAGATATTACAAAACAATAACCCACAAGAGCAACACCATGGTAACAAACATACATGATAGTGCAGCAACCACAAATAATTTCAGAATAACTCAAGCTCTTCAATTTGTTTTTTTTTTAACATAATAAAGGAAACAGAGAACCTTAAAAATCCCCCTTTGCCTCCCCCATCCAGCGATTCACACGCGGCAGCTGCTTCTGCTCCTTCTCCTTTACATCTGTCTTCAAATTCCAGTCTCAAGTCAAGATAACCTCCTCCCCCAAAGTTAACCTTCTGAACTTTTGTTCTCTCTTCCTTTCCTCCCTCTTCTCATGCCTAAAGCTCAGAAGAACTTGTCTGTCAAAGCAGGACTCTCCGAGCTGAACTCGCCTCAGAGCACAGGAAAGCCTGTTAGCAAATGAGGGAAAATTGGGAATGTCCATGTGTGCCTCATTTTTGTCCCATTGCTCCCCTTTAAAAGTGTAATAAAATGAAAAAAATACATGCATTTATTTTTAAGGTTACATAAATGTGGTTTAACATTTGCTTTTCCTTGCTAAAGCAATGCCTTCCACATACATATTAAATACCTCATAGCACATTAAAAAAAAGAAATTAATGACTAGATGAATTACTGAATGAATAAGAAAGGAATGTATGAATACATGTAAAAATATGACGTTAGGGATTGGGGGAAATTGTTACTAAGAAATTAAAGTCACAGTCAGTAAATGCTTGACACCTAGAAGGCTAAAAAATACATTTCTAAAACCCAACTCATTCTTTCACACACATAAAAACAGAACAAAAAATAAAAAATGAATTTTGAAAGTAGAAGCAAGTCGTGTGTGTGTGTTTGTGTGTGTGTATATGTATAGCAAGTTATCTACAATTTAAATAATCCCAGTGGTAGCTGTAACCAAGTGTATTCATTAGAATTCTTTGCAAGGCACAGCAGAGAAGGCAGTGGCACCCCACTCCAGTACTCTTGCCTGGAAAATCCCATGGACGGAGGAGCCTGGTAGGCTGCAGTCCATGGCCTTGCTAAGAGTCAGACACGACTTCACTTTCACTTTCATGAATTAGAGAAGGAAATGGCAACCCACTGTAGTACTCTTGCCTGGAGAATCCCAGGGACAGGGGAGCCTGGTGGGCTGCGTCTACGGGGTCACACAGAGTTGGACACGACTGAAGCGACTTAGCAGCAGCAGCAGCAGCAAGCCACAGAGAACAAATCTGAATAAATAAGACATAAATGTATTTATTGGGAGAAGTATTTTTTACCCACCCAACCTCCATCTCCTTCCTCTTATCTTTGTAAAATATGCCCTAGTTTTGTTTGTGTGTCTATTTATCCTTTGCTCATTATGGCTCAGGGTTAGATCCTAACTGAACAGAAGTCATTTCCATCCCTGAAACCAGTTTATGCATATATGACACTGTGAGATGTGTGGGGAATTTTTCTAATGGGTTTCTGAGAAAAGCTTTCCTTAATTGCAGAAAGGGACCCAGGTAAGCAAAAAATCCCTTCTCCCGTGTCTGGAAAGAGGGATGTGGTGATGATGTGATGACTAGATTTCTGTAGCTTTCTTGTGAACATAAGAGGGACAGCCAATGAGAAGCTTACCTATCAAGATGAAAGAGTGGGATGATAAAAGACACTCTACATCCACAATTCTTGCTCCCAAAATGGTAATTTTCTCAGAGCAACTGACTTGAGCCAGGTTTTTCTATTTTTCTGCAATTGACAGAATCCCAGGGATACAGAATCATATTAAAGGGAGGCTGGACATTGGCTTGGGATTGGTTGGAGCCCCAGAAGCTATGGAGGTTAGGAAGCAGAACCCAACAAGAGCTACATTTTGGTGAAAATAGCCAGGTTGGGTTTGTACTAGGTCAGATGGACCAGAATTCCAGCATTGTCTTTTTGCTTCTCTATTCAAGACAACATCCAAGTCCCACACCTGATTATATTCAGTAAGAAAGAATTAACTCCTCAAACAGGATTTTAGATTCTACGAGGTTAGGTAGGTGTTGAGCAGCCAAAAATGTCAAGTGTCTACAACATCAACAAATTAAAACTTCTTGTATTATGGGTTTTCTTATTTTTTTTTAGTATTCATTCTCAGGGGCTTCCATTCTCCTCACCATTTTCTGTCCTTGTTTCCTGCCTCATATCCTTCTACACATCTGTATTTTAAATCATACCTTCTGCACCGTCACTCTGTCTGCCTTGTCTATGGCTTCATTCCCCAAATGCGGAAATAAATCAAGTCAGATCTGTGTCTCAGAATTTCAGTGGAGTTTTGAAGTTACAGATGGAGATTACATTGAAGTATAAGCTGAGAACCGAGTGTAATATACCCCTCTACTAAAAAAAATAAAATCAATAATCAACTATATCCCATCATGAGGAATTTGTTGCTGGATATGTTATCTTTAGGTTCTAGTGTATGCCTATCCTAAGACTATATTCTTTTCCCCTCTACCATTTTTTTTTCAATTTCCCCAAAGTTCCTCTAATTTCATAGACAGAATATGTCTCCATCTTGTACTCAAAATCAAGCTTGTAGTCTATATATGCATATCCAAGAGTTCATTAAACAGCTTTTCAATGGTTTATCTACCTCAGATTGGTATCCTTTAAAACACAAAGCACTGGGATGGCTTTGGAATTAGTTTTTCATTTATAGAATACAAATTTTAGAAAGTGTTTCTTTCCTTACTAATCTCTGTAAGCAGAAAGGGAGTAATTTAAAGATTTCTCCTCAATTGCACAGAAAAACCTGCAGAGAGGAGCTGGTTTTGTTTTTTATCCTTTTCTTTTTCTTCTTCCCCATCCTTCTTCGACTTCTCCTCCTTTTCTGTCTTCTCTCCACCCAATACGAGTACTGTCATTTTAACTTAGTTGTATGCCCACAATTTAAATGAAGAACAAAGTATGAAATCCAGCCTAAAGGAAAAAGGGGAAATGGCACCTTGTCATGTGACCACTAGTCACAACTCTGCAATGTACTAGCAGTATGATTTTGAGATGCTTCTTCTGAAGTTTGGAACTAAAGCTATGGTTTACCTATAAGGATATTAGCAAGACTAAATGAGATGATGGATGAAAAAGTGTATCCTCAACTATCAAGAACTACCCAAATGTAACAGAATGAATACCAGATGGTGGATTCTATCATAGAAGGCCCATGAGAACAAAGCTGCTGACTACGTGTGAGAGAAGGACATCCTAGGTGGTGCTAGAGGTAAAGAACCTGCCTGCCAATGCAGGAGACATAAGAGACTCAGATTTGACCCTGGGTCTGGAAAATCCCCTGGAGAAGGGCACGGCAACCCACTCCAGTATTCTTGCCCGGAGAATCCCATGGACAGAGGAGCCTGCTGGGCTACGAATCCATTGAGTCGCACAGAGGTGGAGACCACTGAAGCGACTTAGCACACAACACACATGTGATAAAAGGCAGGAGCTCAATCAAAGAGCAAAGAACCCCAGGACTGAGACTTTGGGGTGCCAAGATCAGAGTGAGGCCAAAAACAAGATTTGACTCGAGATGAAGAGCTACTGGAATCCTTTTATTTCTTTTGCACAAATAGATTTGATCTTTGAGGTTGCTTCAGGTCCAAACTTAAAAGAAATCTTACTCTGCTCTTTCTTCTTTAAGGTTGAAGGAGCAAAGAGTTAATTACCTTGTTATATTCATCTCTCTTCCAAACTTTCCACATGGGCTTTTTTCTTAATTAGCCATCATATGAAACTAGAAGAATATTTATTATTTATTGTGTGTATTAAATTTTATGTCTTTTCTTCTTAATTTCTAAAATGGGTGAATTTACTACTTTTCATATTTTTCTCCTAAAAAAGCAATGTTTTTGGTTGTTGTTATTGTTGTTTTTATTGTTTGCTTAGTTGTAGTCCTCATCTGACTTTTCTTTGGGTCAGTAATTCTTCATAAGAACAAAATTCTTTTCTTCATAAATGAGAAAAAGCTTCTGGTGTATTTTAGATTAATTAGAAGATGCAAATAGTTTCCCATACGTTTTTCTTATTCTTAATGCTTTTCATCATTTACCCAATTTATATATATATGTCCACCTATAAATGTCCACTGAGTATTGGTTAAGCTACATGGCTTAAATTCAAGGCTCTGTAGTGACTTATTAAAGTATATTTTATAAAGTGATTTTGGTCATCAAGATAATATTACTATACAACGACTCGTGTGCACATGCGGTTCATTGCCATGGTACTAAGTCAGCTCTAAAGGGAACATGAAATGCACACCTATATGCCAATTTCAGAATCAATTTTATATCTGCTGCAATTCATTAGACTTAGGGATTCCAAATGGTTTATACACTTCAAGACTTGCTTAACTGGTCAAGAATATAACTGCTAGCCAAGGTACTCAGGAGTAAAGTATGTCTCAATAATTCCTCCATTTAAAATCTTCTTTATTTTTACCCCTACAGTAGGTAACATATAATAATACATTATACATAGTCTTGTTTATTTTGTGTATGTATGACTTAATTCTAGATTGTAAATGCTTTGAAAGCTTCTTCCTCTCCTCTTTGTGTGGATATGGATGTTTAAGGTAAGTTTCTCTTCAGAATGTTATGCTCGAAGGAATTTCCTGGTGGTTCAGTGATTAGGACTGTGTGCTCTCATTACCAAGCGCTGGGGTTCAGTTCCTGGTCTGGGAACTAAGATCCCACAAGCTGAGTGGCACGGCCAAAAAAGAGTTAGGCATGAATGGAAAAACTGGTCCATAAGTATCAATCAAGATTCACTTAAGAGTTTCCCTTAGCTGTTTAATATCTCAGTGAATGATGATGATTTTAATGAGTGTGTCTTATGTTGGTCAAAGCAATTTTGAAAGCTGTTTGATACGTTTCTTTTATCCCAGTTACAGTTTTTGCTTCTCTCATCTCTCTTCCTCTCCACTTTCTTCAGTTTCTTTCCTCCATATCCCTCACATTTCATATTGTTTTTATATTCTTTTGTACTCTTTCCACACTTAAGCAATTATTTAGGGAAAAAAGAGTCTGGCATTTTCCTATTGTAACTCAAAGGAAACCAAGCTTGAGCATATCTTTATGACAGAAAGACCTAGTAGGTTCATTTTTGGGGTGGAAAATCTGACCAGAAAGGAAAAAAAATCCCAGATTTAAAAAAAGTAACAATTAGATTTTTAAAAATGTATATACAGTGCAGTTTTACTCAGAAAAATGACTCTTAATGTTCTTAATTATGTGTAAGTAAATAATGTAGATTGACAGAATGTTAGATGAAGCTGTTAAAACTAAAATGCTTAAGAAAACAGATATTGCTAAATGGAATAGGAGGCACTGTACACAGCACCCGTTGAAAACTCAGCTAAGCACTGATAAGACCCCTAGGTAATTGGGAGAGTGTTTTCATATTTCTGCATGTGTTTGTCTATAAAAGCATTTCAAGGTGTAGCTTTCTACTGATTCAACCTTGCTAAAAAATTAATCAAGGAACCATCATTTGCTAATCACTGTTTTTTAATCACATTTTCCAAATCTTTTTCAGGAAATGTGTGTTTTTAGTTCCTCCTTGAGAAAGCTACTCCCTGACATGAGACTGACCCTACAGCCACCTCTGGACTTCAACACCATGTCTGCCCTGAAAAGAAGCCTCAGTTGCTGAATTTTTCCAGTTTGCAAAGAAAGGAACTCTGTACTAAACTTGAGTTTGTAACTTAAAAATAAAACCCTAAACCTGCCCATCTACTGCAAATAAGTGTATTCCCTTTGTTTCATGGTATGCAATTAGATGCATTTGAAATAAAAGGTAAGTTAAATCAGAAATCTTGGAGACAAGCATGTACTATTTTAAAACAAGGAATGTCAAATGTTGTTTTTCAGCGCAGTACCAAGGGGTATTTCACAGGTAATGTCTCAGGGCTGATGCTAGCTAATTATTAGCTACCGTACCCTGCCTCCCATTCTAAGTGAATATCTCCTGGCAGAAAGACACAGCTAGGAGTGTTTTGTTTCATTTGTCCTTGGAGTTTTTATCAGCATCAAGAAGGTGGACTGAGCCAAAGTTAGAAAAATTCTGGAGCTAAGCAAAAAGCGACACGTTTAACAGCCCCCATTAATTGGGGCTGTTACATGATTAATTTGAGAAAAACAGAAGAGACCGATTTCTTTACAACTCACAGTTGGATGCAATGCACTAAAAGTAATCCTGTAAATTACATTTTAAATCTTCAACATATTCCAAGCAGATAAAATAGTGGCATGATTGACCAAACTCCTTTAAAAAGTACACATATTACGATGCATCATAGTTATAAACAGATGGTATTTGGCCTCCTTCCTATTCTCAACATTTGGAATTTCTAAACTATGTGAATTAAACAATAATATTTTATAAACATACAAGGGATTTTGCTCACTGCTTTGTTAACATAGAAATTATACAATGCTGACATTTATTTAAATTTTAAAAAGTAAACAACAGTGTGCATTGAAATAAAGCAAACTAAAATCAACATAGAGAAGTATGTTCTGTGTGCATATTACCTACAATGGCACTGGCCTTTTTAAGGGAAGACATAATGGGTTGAAGAACAAATGGTGGCTTAGATGGGACTAATACTTTGTACTCCAAAGGTTCATTTAACACCTCTCTGTAAACAAGGGATATTTATACCATAATTGGCTATTTGACCATCACTGTTCATTTACAATGTAACCTGCTATTATGGAGTTAAAAGAAGTTCCCCTTCATTGGCTCATCAGTTCTCACAGTAGTCAAAGTGTACTCAGTTTTAAAAAGCACTTCCACAAACAGGGATCATTCTGACACTTGGGATCATTCTGACACTTGTACTCTGAATGAGAAACATTATCATTATATCAATAAGTAGGTATTTTTTCCTTTGAAGGATATTATTGCCAGAAAGAAAAGGAAATGTATCCGATCTCAGTGTCATTTCCTGAGATTCCTTTCTAAAATTACAACTTTAACCCTTTGGCCACATTTTGGAAAGGAGATCCATCTGGTGAGTTGATGTACAAAATAGAAGGCACTCGGTTTTCAAACATTCTTCTCAGATGTGCAAAGTTGTGTCGTGATGAATAAATAATGAATCAGATATTTCAATCCATTTTATGATTTTTGAAAGCCCTGATTATCACTGTTTACAGACACCGTTGTCTCTATGCACTTCCCAAATGTTCTTGCTCTGCCTTTCAAGGATGAGCTTGGGTTGGCCACCCTCCCCAACCTCGGTTTACTCCTAGACTGCTCTTTCTCACATTTTAAACATTTTAAATCAGCCAGCCTCTATCTTCAAGTCTATAATTTGAGGACTATTTCAAACCAGATGGGGTAAAATCTTGAGCTATGGATGCCGGTGATGGTCACCGACACTCCAGCTAAGGTTTCTTATCTTTGGTCACTGCAGTGCACCACTTCGGCCTACAATCTCTATTGGTGGGAAAGAAAGAGGAAAGGATACTACAGCCCGCTGCTGCTAAGTCCCTTCAGTCGTGTCCGACTCTGTGGGACCCCAGAGACGGCAGCCCACCAGGCTCCCCCGTCCCTGGGATTCTCCAGGCAAGAACACTGGAGTGGGCTGCCATCGCCTTCTCCAATGCATGAAAGTGAAAGTGAAGTCGCTCAGTTGTGTCAGGACTCTTAGCGACCCCATGGACTGCAGCCTACCAGGCTCCTCCGCCCGTGGGATTATCCAGGCAAGAGTACTGGAGTGGGGTGCCATTGCTTTCGCCGATGCTACAGCCTAGATGGTCAGAAAAGCAAACGGCCTGCTGAAACCACAAACAAGGCGCATTTTCTCTGACACACACAGTCTTAAATGTGTACACACAAATAAATACCTAATGACAAATAGTAATACTAGAGGGGATGAGGTCCTTTTAAAAACAAAGACGTCTCCAAATGATATTTAACGTTTTCCCAAGTTTTTTGGAAATCAACGCGATGCTTCTAAATATTCTTCTACCCGCTGCTGCTGCTGGTAAGTCGCTTCAGTCGTGTCCGACTCTGTGCGACCCCATAGACGGCAGCCCACCAGGCTCCCCCGTCCCTGGGATTGTCCAGGCAAGAACACTGGAGTGGGTTGCCATTCTTCTACCTAAACATTGCTTAACCCCTCTCCCCACCCCTCCCCGCGCCGCTCTCTTTGCTCCACCTAAATAACCAATTGGTGGTCAGGAGGAGAAAGTTTGCAATCCAGAACACAGGTATAAAGTGTAAAGGAAAGCAACCTTAGGGCTGGCAGTGGGATTCAAATCACAAGTCTGAATATGTGAGAGAGTTGAAGAGGAGTGTTTTAACATTAATAGCCAGATCTTTGCCTGGAGAGTTGCAGTGCCCACCCCTACTCCCTTCTCTGTTTTTGCTTAAGTTAAAATTTTTTAAAAGGACAGAGGGAGATAAATCATTCTCTTTGCTTTCGCTTCATCTTCATTGGATTCTCTCCCTGAGATTTGAGACTGGCCGACTCAAGGCACCAGGCTCCGTAAAAATACTTAGAGAAGAGTTCTGCCCTTCAGGGCTGCGCCGCCTTCCCGGTGGTGCGGAAGGGGACCGGTCACCCCGACACGAAGCAGCGGGGCAGACCTGGGCCACCCGCCACGTGTGCGTGTGTCAGCATGTGACTGTCGGTGAGCGCGTGCCAGGGAGCGTGCCCGCGTGTGTGCGTGACAGTGTGCGCGACAGTGTGCGCGTGTCGGGCTGTGCGCGCGTCGGCGTGCGCGTGCCGGCGCGGCTCTGCCCCGGAGTCCGCGCAAGAGTGAGCGGGAGCGCGGCGGTTGCTCGGGGCTCGCCCCGTCCGGTCGCCTGGGACGCCTCCAGCGGCTTCGGGGCTCCTCTGGCTCTCGGTGCTGGGCTCAAGCGCTGCCGAGGAGACTCGGTGAGGACTCTGCGCCCTCGACGTCCTCTGTGCCCCGTTTGCTCGCGCCCGGAGAGGGGTCGAACTACCTCCACGCGCTTTGGACGGGACCCAACGGGGCATGGAGGGCGAGCGCCGCCGCGAACCGGAGCTCGGGCACATCGGCCTGGGGGAGAAGGTGCGCGGCGAGAGCCCGGAGACCCCGGACCCTCCCAACCCTTCTCGGTTTCGGAGGCTCCGGCACGCTGTCCTCCCGACGCTGGGCGCAGGCTCGTCGGAGGCTTGGGGCTGGCGCCCGGGCGCGCGCGTTTGGGCAGGCCAGCGCTGCGTAAGGCCGAGGCCCGCACGCCCCGCCGCCACCCCTCTGCCCACGGCCCAGTGGGGCCACGCCGGCGCCTACCCTGCGGCGCAGGGCTAGACCTGTCCGAGGACGGAAGATCTGAGAGGAGGGGAGGGAAGGAGCAAAGAAGTAGCCGGCCCCAGACAAGGAATCCTTAATTACAGATTAAAAGGCAAGCAAAACCGTACACATTTTCCATGTGTCGGCTGACTGCCACGACAATAGGAAATACAGAATGCTGGGTGGGGTCGGGGTGAGGGGGCGGGGATGCCTCTTCTCGTCGCCCTCGCCCCACACCTCTTTTATTAACAGGGCAAATGTAAAATAACATTAGGTAGTGGATGACTCTGGGTAGGTGGTGCCTGGGGCCGGATCGCAGCTGCTCACTCCTCGTGTAGGAGGACCGTTTGCTGACGCACCCAGAGGTCCTGAGACCCTCTATATATTAAAAAAAGACTAGAAATACTCCGTTAGAGTACATTTGGTTTCCTAAAAACGTTTTAAAACACATTTTTAAGTTTTAATATTTGACGCTTAAAGTACTGCTTATTCATTATCTTCAGCGAACTAACAGGCACGCATACGCGTGCACGTTTTGTTTCGCAATTTTATAGATTGCGGTCCCCCCCACCCCTTCCCTTGCCTGGTATCACAGGATTAGAAATCCAGGGGCAAAGTTGAGCCCATAGAAAGCCGGGGAACATAGCTGCAAGCACCAGAGAGCACAAGGTTCTCGATGGTTCTGGACTCTGGAGGAAAAAGGAGAGATTATGCGTTGATACCTTTTCTCTTATTCATTATGATTGCAAAACAATCTCTACCATGTTTCCTGGGATTTAAGATGCCACTTCAACTCCGTGACGTCCTAAATCCTTCACTTAGGGTAGGGTGGTGTTCAGAAGCCAAATCCCACTCTGTGACCATCACACATCTCTAGTTCTGGGCCCTCATTTTTAACACTGAAACTAAAGGGATGACCTTTGAGGATCACCCCGAGCCACCAGGCATTGCACTTTTCCGTATTTTATTCCTCTTGTTGCTGAGTCAGCTTGGGAAATAAAGGTATTTGGGTCTGTTTATTAGTAATCTGTTTACTGAGAAAAACGATGCAGCAGGTTGGAGGTAGTAAGACCACCTTGCTTAGTCATTTAACAGCCTTCCTCTTTGTAGGTATTCTCCTGTCTTTTATTTGTAATTTTTCCACCAGTGCCATTTTCCTTACAGTATTAAAAAAAAAATCAAAGTGCTTTTTTATGTGATTCCAGTTAAATGATTTGCCCACACCCCAAATAATGCTATTTGCATTCAAGATTAATAGCTGCATATCAGTAATTCTTAAATACCTCCCGATCCATATTTTCACTTTAAATGATTCCAACGTTATTGGCCAGACAAACGCCTGAACCAGTAAGTTCGTGGACTGGTTGCCAGCCAAATGACAGAAGCATTCCACTCAGGGAATGCGATTAAATTTCTGCTCTCCTCGCTTCCACTGTAGAAGGTAGAGAGCCTTCCTTCCTTATTTGCCACTTTTCCCGGAAGTGGTAGTAGATGAGCAGATTAATAAATTGCTGTAAATCACACTCGGTTCCAAGCCTCCCCCACCCTTTTGATACATATTTAGGAAAATCTTTAAAATCTCCTCTAAGCATCCAGTCTTGATTTAGCCACATGCACTCCACATTTTGACTTTCTCTTTCAGTAAAATAAAAAAGGTGAAAGAGCAAATTAGGAGTTTTTCTTTCCTTATAGTTTTCCTGTGTTTGAGAGGATCACCCTGCTGTCCTTGTTTTAGGCCAGTTTTGTTAGTTCGTATTTTTACCACCCACCAAAGAATAGCATAGGATCAAGTTTATATTAATAAATGATGTTCATGACTAGGTTTCTAAATGCCAGAGTTATGATTTATTATTTTTAATGGGTGGAGAAAGGAGAGCAGCAATAAAACCAGCCCCTAAGTCATTCAAAATCCTTGGCTTCACACATCTATGTGGGGTTTTTTTTTTTTTTCCTTTTAAATTTTGTCTAAATTTCCTGTAAGTTCTACTATTATGGACTATTTTTTTTTCCATTTACCTGTGTCCATAGCTTCAAACACTATGTTTATCACAGTCAAATTTATGAAAAGCATTATGTTCCCCTTTTCTCCTTTCTAAGTGTTTATAAAAGTCTCTATTTATCCCCATCCCACTAAGAATTTCACAATAAAATCCTGTACCAAATTAAAATCTGCATCTTCAGACACCCCAGGAAGAAGGCATTAATCCACTTAGTCAAATATCCAGACCTCCCCTCTCCACTGCAGCTCTTCTTAATGTAACATTTAGTAATTGCAGCTGGCTCCTTATCCTTGCCTCCCTCCCTTTCATTCTGAATCATATTGGCCTTGTTTAACCTTCATTTCCTTTCCTACCCCCCACATTTGTCCACGTACTTTTTCTTTGACCATGTTTGTCTCTTTCTTTTTGCCTGGATTGAAGGCAATAAATAGAGCTTTCTAAGACCTTAATACTTTCTGTTAAAATCCCATTCTTCCTCCCTATTCCACTATTAATGCTTTGTACAATTTTTATGCATCCTTTGGTTGTGAAGTTACTGCTCTATATTTTTCTGATTGATCATTAAGTTATGCTGGCTTTTGAGAACTGCCTCCATAATCCTGAAGCAAAGGCTTTTTACTTGGCATGCTCTTTGCCTTTGGAATGCCTTTCCTGGCAAGGACAGGCATTTTGGTTTGACTATGATTCTTAAGTTACAATTCAAGTCTAATTTGTTCAGTTAGGTTTCTACTCGAAGCAGCTCTGTTTCTCACTGTTAAGTGCTCCATGAGGCTGCTTAGTTAAAGTGTGTGCTGTAAGCTCAAGATGTAATACACTTATATTGTACTTGATTATCAGTTTTCAAAGACAGCTGCATGCTTTGATATCTGTGTAAGGAAATATCAGAAGATAATATACCATTGGTATTTATTACTCTATAATTAAGGATGTGTCAGTGTTTCCCTTTAAAAAATGCTATTTTCAGAAATTCATATCTCAGGCATAAATTTCCCTATGAATTACAGTCTAATACTGTACTAGAAGTATCTTCTTTTAAAATTATTCCTCCTCTTCCTTTTCTTTCTGGGGAAGTAAGTTTCAGGATGTAATTTCTGGATTATCTATTGGGGATGAGACGAAGCGGGCCCTTGCTGCACAATTAAAGGTGCTTCTGCACTGATGACACCTGCTGCCTTTTGGATAAAGGGCCAGCCTATCTGTTTGATAGGTGGCATCTACTTGGATGATGTGAAAGGCAAAAAGACTCTGCTGTTCAGAAACATCACAGGTACCAGAAGTCAGAGAGTTTAGGACCAGAAGTCAATTTTTTTTGCATTTCTCTCCTTATGGTTGCTTGGACTACAAGTATAGCCAGGCCAGGCAGGAGGAACATGAAATAAATCTATAGCCAAGTACTAGCAACTTGTCTGTGTTTTTTTTCTGATAGTAAGAGCAGGAGGGAAGGAGGGAAGGAGGAAAAGATGGACAGATAGATATATTCCCTTTCACCTCCTTTAAGGGATGGTCTGCAGAAGGAAACGGCAGCCCACTCCAGTATTCTGGCCTGGGAAATCCCACAGACAGTGGAACCTGGAGGGCTACAGTCCATGGAGTTGCAAGTGTTAGACATGACTTAGCGACTAAACCACCACCAAACCACTATACCACTTGACCAAATGAGTTGAACACAATCTCCTGAAAGAGACTGAAGTCTAGACCTGTGTCTACATGGGACCCAAAGCAACTCAGCCAGGACTCAGCCCTCAGTTTCCTCCCATCTAAAACGGGGAGGTTACAAACCTAAATGTTTCACCAGGAGGGCCAGGGAAGTTATATGATGTGTAAGTCCTACAGAGTGTTAAGACCACAGGGAGTGGTAAGGGCCTGGGATGGGATGTAGCGACCCAATGCTTCCCTGCTGCTGCTGCTGCTGCTGCTGCTGCTAAGTCGCTTCAGTCGTGTCCGACTCTGTGCGACCCCACAGACGGCAGCCCACTAGGCTCCCCCATCCCTGGGATTCTCCAGGCAAGAACACTGGAGTGGGTTGCCATTTCCTTCTCCAATGCATGAAAGTGAGAAGTGAAAGTGAAGTCGCTCAGTTGTGTCTGACCCCTAGCGACCCCATGGACTGGAGCCTACCAGGCTCCTACGTCCATGGGATTTTCCAGGCAAGAGTACTGGAGTGGGTTGCCATTGCCTTCTCCGCAATGCTTTCCTACAGATATCATAATAGTCAAAATAAAAATATTTAAAATGTGAGCAAAACTACAAGGTCTCTCATGCCCCTTTTTCTACCAACTACGTGTGTGGGCCACCTCCTGCTGCCCTTTGCCTGGTGAGGGGAGAAATAATAGGGAAACAGAGGTCCCAGTGAGTCATCAACACTGAACTTGATGCTTCCTGAAAGGGAATTGGGGTGACAACAACACTGTTCTGTGCACAGAAAGCCTTAGACAAAGACACAAAACATCTTTCCGTTTCTATAAGGCAGTCTGGCTCCTACATAAGCCTTAACATGATGCCTTAATTTTCTCACTTGAGAAATGGTGATGGAAACATTACATTTTCAGATATAAAGGACTTCAAATTCCTTGAGAAGAGTGTTACATAAGTATTTCCAGTACAAATCCCATCTTCCAGCATTCCATCTTGGGTCTGCTATTTAAATGCAGTAACTAATATGACAGTACACATGTTAGACTATCTTCTGTGTGCCTGCATGCCAAGTCGCTTCATTCACGTCCAACTTCTGCGACCCTATGGGTTGTAGCCTGCCAGGCTCCTCTATCCATGGGATTCTCCAGGCAAGAATACTGGAGTGGGATGCCATGCCCTCCTCCAGGGAATCTTCTCGACCCAGGGATCAAACCTGCATCTCTTCTGACTCCTGCACTGCAGGTGGATTCTTTACCGCTGAGCCACCAGGGGAAGTACCAGATTATCTCTTAGGAAACATCAGTTCTTTGTATTTGTTTATGGGAGCCATGAAGAACCTGTCCCGGGGTTGAAAGTCATTACCACAGAGATATGGGAGAGAAAAAGGAATCACTAATGCAGTGCTAGGTACTGGGAGGACCCCAGAAGGCACTGACCCCCAAATTCCAAATTAGGAAAATGGGCCAGAGGATGTGGGGATTCTGAAGTCATACGTAACTCACATGCAGCTAGGGCATCCCAAAGATACTTGGAGGATTCCTTTTCATGGCATGACGACAATGAAAGCCTTTGTCTTAAAGAGGAAAGGGAACAGGTAACAGTGCAGGAAGTGGGCAGAGTGGTTAGCAGCTCAGACAGCTCTGTGCCCTACCACAAAGCTCTGAATTTTTCAAGATAAAAAGACCAGCTCATATAATAACTTCCTCCATCTTCCTCTCTTGACTCTTCAAAAAGGAGTTTCTGGAGCCCTAGTTTTCCATTTTCTATTTGTAACGCCACACACATTAGTCAGAAACGGTGATCGTTAGCTCCAGGAAAAAGGAACCCACAGTCAAGTTCAACTTCCTTCGTAGTATGGGTTGTTTCGGGGTCAAAGTTAAGTGCTTGGCTCCCAGTAAGCCAAGGAAAGTCTTCTCATGCAAAACTGGTGGTGAGGGCAGTTTCTTTTACTGTTTAAAGGAAAATGGTTTTTCTGACTCCATCCATCAACTGAGAAACGTTAAGAATGGCGTGGCAGCAGAGTATTATAGCTCCTATATTACACAAGGTAACCAAAATATCTACAGCTCCTATCAAAATGTAGATCCAATAACAACATTTAAGACATACAAAAAGTCATAAAGGGTAGAAATAAGACTTTGTGGGCTATGACCCAGGTTAAGAAATAGACCATTTCTTAAGGTACTACACTTTCCCAGTTATGTGTCTAATTTTCCTACCATCACTCCTCTGACTTAACCATAATTGTAAATTTGGTGCTAATTCCCAAGTTTTCTGTTATACTTTAAGCAGACAGGTACATATCTTTGAGCATCCTGTAGAATTGTTTACATAGTTTAAAAACTTTCCCATTACATTTTAATGAATAATTGTGAGGGGAGGGCACGTTAATAGCAGCACTAGTCATTGTACATCTCAATTCACATTTTAAAATGAAACTTGTTTTCCAGTTTTCCACAGAAACAGAAAGGCACTTAGGGTAACACCCGTCAATAGTCAATAGAAGAATAAAACTCATAGAATATGTCAACATTAAAAGACATTTGAAATCTGATTCTCTCATCTGCAGAAAGTATCTTGAGACTGAAATGAAAAATTTTTTTGTGGCTCATAATATTTCTGGGTAGCAGATGCTTTCTCAAAAACAGATTTTACTTTTAAAAATATCAAATATAATTAACACCTTCAACAGAAAACGAAATCTTTGCTTCCAGATGCATTTCAAGGTGTTGAAGTGAATTTGTCCAGCCCTCTATGGCTGAGTTTTCACTGACTTACTGATTGTGCTGCCATCTTTATGTGGCAAGTTTGAAGAACTGAGAGCTGGAGCAGGACATTTAAACTTAACCATATCTGAAGGATGCTTGTTAAACCAGGTGCATTTGGGGAAAGGTCTTTTGATCTGTTCCCAATTAACCTGGTATAAATAAGTATATTAAGAACTAGGTGCTCTTCTGTTTATTACAGAAACACCTTGCCAGAAACACAGTTTAGGTAAATTCAGGACAAGCATCCTGAACACTGTGTCAGGGTTGATAATGGGCAGACTTTTAAAGACATTTAAGATTAAAATCGGTTTAATGATTAATCTAAAAGAGAATAAAATGAACAGAATTGAATGTTTTAAAAAAAAAAAACCCAAATTTTCAACATCTGTACTCAAAATAAGAAATAATGGGAGTGTCTGCTCTCTTTAGTGAAAGTGAAGAAAGCAGGGGGCTTCCCAGGTGGCGCCAGTGGTAAAGAACTCACCAGCCAGTGCAGGGGACTTGAGAGAGGAGTGCTCAGTCCCTGCTGGGGTCGGGGAAGACCCCCTGGAGGAGGACAAGGCAACCCACTCCAGTATTCCTGTCCAGAGAATCTCATGGACAGAGGAGCCTAGAGGGCCACAGTTCATAGGGTTGCAGAGAGTTAGACAAGATTGAAGTGACTTAGCACAGCCCAGCACAAGGAAAACAGGAAGTAAAGAGTCAGCTTGTACTGTCGATTTTCCTCAACAAAATATGGGTTAACTGAATAACCCTCCATGCCACCATATCATGGCTGTTGAGCCACATGCACACACACACACACACACACACATACAGTTAGCTTTTCAAATGTTACAAATTCTACATTTACAAGACTTTTTATTGCTTATTTGCACTAATACCAAATCCAACAGTATAGTTCTAAGAAGTGACCACTTTATTGCAAATTTTTATTCCAGAAATAATGCTGGCACAGCTAAAGCCAAAATTTGATTTGAGTTTATGGGTATAGAAAAACATCTTTGTACACAGGTAACCTGCAATATTGTGTTTGCCAAAATCAGGCAAATATTTAAGTGTTTCAGATGCACTATCTGAATGGTAATTAATGTTGTTTTCCCGTGAATTAAAAAAAAAGTATATATGGATAGTTATGCATATGATACATGATTCACTATGAAATGTGAGCTCATCATTTTCAGAATAGTAGGACATAATGAAATAAGCACTGTTTCTTGGCTGTGAGAGTATAATATTGTTTTGAGAGACGTCATCTATAACATGGCACCTTTCTAACTGAAGCATCCCTTTAGATGCTAAACCCTGCTCAGAAGAAGAGTCTAAAAAGCTCTTAGGCCCTTTTATATTAGCTTTTGCACTCAAAAGGAACATAACCGATAGATTCCAAGTTTCACAGTCTCAGACCAGAAGGGACTTCTCAAATAATTCCTGAGCCCTTTGTTTTATGGGCTAATTTGTCCAGTGCCTTCTCAGAATGGGAGGAGGACTCAGATCCAGTGCTGTGATGTCCATCATACATAGGGCTTTCACGCTGGTCAGGGAGGACTCTGTGCAGAAGTAGAACCTGTTGTTTCTGCTTCTTACTCTCCCTGCTTTTTAAATTCCTTGGCCTCCTGGGCCCTGAACTGCTGCTTTTTCTGATCTGCAAGACTGCCTCTATCTAGAGGGCTCTACCTTGATCTATTTCCTGCTTACACTTGTGCTACCTGTCAAATGGGTCCTACCAGACTTTTGAACCAGTGCCCTCTCTGTCTCAGATGCCTGCAAGACAACTCAGTCCTTCTAAAAGCCAAAGAGCCAGGCTTGGCCCTTGTCTGCCCTCTTCCCCCTGGCTGCTCCTCACTTTACAGCTTACAGAAGTTATTCATTTCAAAAGCTAGGAGAGTTACAATTTACCTGTCAGTAAACAGAAGATGGTTTATCAACAGACTTTACCTTAATGACTACAAATGTTTACCTCCTGCTTTCCAGAATGCAAAGAAAATCTTGGAAATGTCATAATATCTCACAAACATTTGCAAAACAGATCCTTGTTCATTGGGAAAAGAAACAATTGTATTCGTTGTCTCTGACACAACGAAAGTGTTCAGAGAGAAACATACAGATAGATGTACACACTTACATGGAAATGAGATATGTTAATTAAAAATTGCAGTGGGCACTTTATTAAAAATTTATTTTACAATCTAGCCATTCAAAATATCTTGACATTAACAAATACACCAGCTTGACTATTGGAATCATAAGTGATTTATCTTGAGAAGATTATATTTGTAGCTGGATGCAAATATTTTTGACAAATATTTATATCAAAATTACTGGTTTTGTAAGAAGTATTTTTATTTCTCGAAAAAAATTAAAACAAGTATCTCTGTGTTCATTTTATGGGCGAGATGGCCCTACTTAGTGTATTTTCCATGTTTGTCTGAATTACAGCTGTTTATCTTGCAACTTTCTTTAAGATAAATTAAATGCAAATGTAACTCTGTGAATCATGGGAATACCTGCCAGACTTCTTATTAATACCTTCACTTAAAACCTCGGTGCCAGGGAGTCATTAATTTGCTAAAAGAAAAGTGCTAAAGCAGCTCTTTGCCCACAAACAATTCCGAGATGGCTGCCCAATTAGTCAGTAGCATTCTGATCCTCCGTTCAGGCCCTGTGGCCCTCTGAGGACACAAGAAGGCTCCGATGATAACCTGGCAACCTAGGTAGAAACCCAGCCAAATGAGAGCGTTTGAAGCTGCAGTTTGGCTGCCATCGTGTCGGCGAAAAGAAAGAATTCAGGCACCATGTCATCCAGTACAAAGGATAAAAACGGATTCAACCGGAAATTCAATGTGGCACCACATATGGGATACATGAGTGCGGTTATACAACAGGCCACATATTTTTTTTGAACAGTCTCCTCCATGTGATGCCGAGGACATGTGTAACCATCATAACGTCTCTAGGAATCTGTATTTAATTTGAGTTGGGGTGGTGGCAGGGATTGGAGATCTGAAGCCGCCACAGGTTTGTGGCAGATGGCTCTGTGTCAGCTATGACAAGCAGCCAGGCTCAGCTTCCTCTGCAGATTTTCTTTTCTCTCTGATCAGGTAAATATGGGCACACTCTGGAAAGTTCTACAGATTCTGCCTTAGGCTGCAAGTTTGTGACTTAGCCCCATCTGTCACAAATCTTCCCTAGGTTCTGCTGTAAGCAGAGACCTGAATTTACCATGTAGGGCTGCCCAAGAAAAAGGAGCCATTTCACCCTGTAAGGGGGAGGGAGAGAAGAGAAAGCAATGAAGAAGCATTAACGACCGAAAGACTAAAGCATGCTGAAAATTCATATTGCAAATTTGCATAACTTACGTCAATTAGATTTCAAAAAGCCACCAAGTAAATGGTTCTCAAGTTTCATCACCTCAGGAAATCCCAGTTTCTGATTGGCTTAAAGTGTAACTATATTTTCAACCATTGTGGAAAGCTGCCCCCCCAACCCCGCCTTTTTTTTTTTTTTTTTGCAAATGGGTATATTCTACTGCACACAAATTTCCTGGTTTATGTTATGGATGACAGCTATTAGAAGTTTATCATCCAACTTTTAACTTTTCTAAACATAAGATAGACAACACTCTTAATACATGTTTTTTGTGAATGTGAATTTTACTTTTAAGTGGTGAAGGCACAAGAGAAATGCCATTACTATTACGTGGAATTTATAAAGCACTTCAAGTTTACAAACGGGTTTATATTCATTATTTCATTATAGCAGGACCTCAGGGGGAAAATGCTATTAAGAATTAAGAAAAAAAGAATTCTTCCAAGTTTATAGATGAATCATATAGAGGCCAAGAAGTTCACCTAGAGCCAGGCTACAAATTAGTAGCAGAGAAAGAGAAGCAGCCAAAACCTCTAACTGATCTTAATCACCCTGAGTATATCTATTGTGCTAAAGATTTTTTGCTTGCATTTTACTTACACAAATCAAAGGAAAACCAAGCCAAACAAAATCAAGGAAAGAAGTTAAGAAAGAGAGGGAAGAGTAACGGGGAGGGAGGGAGAGAGATTGAGACGGATCATTTGCCTTAGATTGTGCTGGTGCAATTGAGAGGTTTTTGAAGTTCTAAAAATGTCATGAGCTTTTAAGTTTTCATTTTTTAAGGAAAAAGTAATGACTTTGGAGGCGTGTTAATACTAGTGAGCACCACCTTATTCACATCTAGAGTATAAGCTCAAATTAAAAGGGGACTATAAAGTGACCAGTCTCTTGAAGGAAACTTAAAGTGGCTTGGCTGTGGTTCGGGGAGATATAACCTGATATAATTAAGACAACCGCAAATGGCTTTTCTGGGCTCTGAATCTGAACTGTAAGCTTAATCACTCTTTGGAATCACTTTTAGGCAGAAATCTGAAAATTATCCTCTCCTCCAAATAACAGCAGGTTATAAAGGTTTCTGGAATGTGAAAGGACTTGAAGAGGGGAACAAAATAAAAATCAGCTGCTATCATCTGAAAAAACTTAAACTACAGTTTACCCTTGTAAAGCAAAGGAAGGATGGCATCTCTCTCTTTTTTAAACACAGAATATCACTCAATTTATAAATAAAAATAAATGAAAAATAGTGTGGGAATGAAAACCTACTGTTAGTCCTGGCAGTATATATTTTTTACAACTACCTCATTTGTACTTTTGTGCTATTTTCAATACTGGTAACAAGGGGGTGAACAGAAATTTTCCTCTAAAGCATTTTAAAATCTAATGATCAAAGGCTCTCTAAAAGCATAAAGTACTGATCTCAAGTAATTGTTGGGAATTTTCAGTAAGTAAATTCCCATTGTCAAAATGAGACCCCCCCAAAATATAACTTCCTGGTATGAGACTTACTTGGGTTGTAAAAGGAAGCCCTATGTTACTGTTAGAAGTTAATCCTTGGTTGATTACTTTATGATTATTTCTAGAATCTTGTGTTCAAGAGTCATAAAAGAGCTCCCTATTACAGATGAAGTGAAACCTACTTTATCTCTGTGGCAAGTGTGTGGCTGCTGGGTGTAACCTACTTAGAAAGGGACGTGTCCTGTAAGTACAAGAAACGTGCAGTCCAATGGCTGAGCCTAGTGGCAAACTTTTTAAGAAATGGCTTTAGATTTTTAAAAAATTCAGAACAGGGTTTTAAGTTTTAAAAATAATTAAGAAATGTGATTTCTGCATGCATTTCTCTAAATATCTTAAGTAAAATGTCTGTGGGAGAGAGGAGGGGAGCATACTTGCATGCACATGAGGAATTTAAACATTTCAAGTCTGAAACCATTTCAGGTGAGAAGTCATGGGCATGAAGTTTTGTAGCAGAAAGAGTCACTTTAAGAAAAAAAAAGGTATCAAATTCTGTTTCTGCTTTTCAGTTACTAGCATTCTGTTTCAAATCCTGCTTCAAGTTATAGCCCCCAAACTCTCACTCATATTGAAAGTATAATGTCTCATGTGAGAAAAAAGCCAAGTGTTAGTAGCCTTATTCTAGTCATTAAATTTCTAAGTGTGAATCCATATGAAAAATCTTATCCTAAAGTGAACTCTACATGAGAAGTAGTTGAGATGATTTTAAAATGTAAACTTTTAACAACAACAAAAAAAGAGTAAGGTGTAAAAATGTAAAAGGAGCAAATTAAAGAATTCAGTGACTTTCTATCCTTTTAGATCTTAGAAGCATATGTTTTTAAAAGCAAAACAGCACTGTCCAATGGAATAAATTTAAAAAGAAAACCTCAATACTCTCTGTATAATATACACAAAAGTCTCTTCCATTGCCTAAGAAAAGTCCAAAGCTGCCTTGGGGAAAATAATTCTCTGATATTTAGTGAGGGCAAATGTTACCTGAAATGTGAATATTTATAAAACATAAGGCAAAAAAAAAATAGTGTAATGTATTAAATCTTAATGATAAAGTTATAACTGGCATTCCTTTTCTGTTTTAGCTCTAAATCTTATTACAACCACCCAACTAGATCTGTGGTCCTTGTGATTTTTATCAGTTTGTCCTGGGAACTGCATTGTAAAGCTCTTGATTATTTCTAATTCCTGGGCTAACTTATTCATTTTTGAGTTTAATTTTTGGATACATGTCATCAAGATCTATGAATGAGGATATATATCAATGTGTATAATAGATTCATAAGAAACAAAATCCATGTTAAAAAGTACATAAAGTGAATAATATATATAAATTCTTATACATGCTTATGCATAAAACACTAATTTCTTAAACTGACTTGGACCATGTTAGGATGCATGGACTAGTAATATATGTAAACCATAGTAACATGAACAAACATTTAAGGTATTTCCTATTTTTTAAGCTATAGGAAGAACAATTTGGTATATTAATAGCATACCACTAAGTTGACATTGCTTCAGAGTTTTTCCAGAAGCTCTTGGAAGAAGAAATAATTAGAGCTATGTTATGGCAATAGCCATATTAAAATATTTCAGTTGGAGATGTGTTTTTTATTGTAACTCTAAGCAACCTGTTGCAGTAACTTTTGAAATGGTTAAAGATTTGCAGATCCAAAATAACAGGGATGATAATGCCTACCTGGAAGCAAAATTTAAAATGGAAAACTCTGATGGTGGAAATACAATTTAAAATGCTTCACCATTCTCACCATGAGATAAAAACATTTTTTCTCTCGGTTTTTTTTTTATTTTTGGTACCTCTGTGAGATGATGGGTGATAACTAAAACTTGTGGTGGTAATCATTAATCATTTCAAAACATATGTCCATCACTATTCTGCACACCTCACACTTATATAGTGTAGTAAGTCAATTATATCTCAATAAAACTGAAAAAAAAAATTGCCCAAAAATTCACCAGAAGGGAAAAATAAATCAATAATCCGATGATAAACTCACTAAAAAGTAGCTTTGTGTCATATGTAGAAGATGAACCTATTTGTATTAATACATACTATTTTATTTCTTCAATTTCATAAGCTGTATATTTTGACAGTCTGTTATGTGGGAAACTACTAAATTAACATTTTACCCAAACAAGACCATGACTGAACTTTCAAAATGAGGAAATCTGGATGTAAACCTTGGAAGACTGTTTTCTTTTTGAAGCTTCCTACGAATACGATACAATCGTATTGACTGAAGGAGTAATACTGAAGCCTGGAATTGTTCAGTCAGCATTTTAAACTATTATGAGCTACCTTCTGAACCATTGCCAAGTTAATAGACAATGAAAGATAATGAGCTTGAAATTGGGTGTTAAATTGCATTTTTGGTTCTCTCCCTTTTTCTTGAAGTTTAACTGTTTCCTGCAGAAACAAAGTCATGTTTTGATGTATCACTATGTAAATATGTATGTATCTGAGGCCATGATAAGGGAAAGGAGAGGAAAAAAGGCAGCGGGCTGTATTTCATGTAGAAAGGATATATATTAACATAGGAAAATTAAAATATGCTGGATTAGAAAACTGCTAGATTGTAAAGTATACTGAATTTATGTAAAATGAAGATGCTACATTCAAAGAATATAAAAAGGTATATTACTCATGGCCTAGAGCCACCTTCACAACTCGTAAAGCAGATTTATCCCAGTTCAATTACTTGGACTTTTAGGAGAGTCTCTCTGTTGTTATTCCAACAATGTAAAATTCTTGATTCAAACAAGGGGGAAAAAAAAATAACGAATGAAGGGACTGAATGATGATGCTATTTAAACTCTTTTCCTTTTGCCTCTGTCATTCAGAGAGGAGACTGACAGTTGAATTCTAAACTAACTGAGGGTTTTTATGTAATTTTACTAAACTACACAAAGGAAACATTTGATTCTCAAAATCATCTTTAAAGTATTTAAAAAATGAACACCAAATTTCATGTATGTCATTCACCTGAATTTTTCAGGACTGAAGATTTCATTACGATGGGAAGAAAGGCTTATCCTCATTAGTATAATTGTAGAATCTTTCCTTTTACTTCCTTTTAAACTAATGAGTTACATTAATCCAGGTTCATTTTTATAAGCCTCTTGGGGCTAAATGTAAAGGACAGTCATCTTAGAAAACAATAAATTAAAAAAAAGCATGTACCATGCATTAAGTGCACGTATTTCATAAGACCTAGGTTAATACAACTGGCATCATCCAGTTTAATTAATCCTTGTTAGTGTAACAACTAATATCCCTCCCTAGCATGTTTCCTTTAAACATTAGTATGTTAATTAAATGTTTTTTTTTTTAAGATTTTTCTTTGTACTTCAATATGGTATTTATACCACATAAATCTCTTCTCAATAACTACCTTATAGAGATGTTTTCTTGTAATATCTGGTCTCTTGCAGAAATTCTGGAGCCTTTTTGAAAGCTGTTCAGGTGTAGAATACAGATATTCAGCTGCAGGAAAAACAGATACATTTTTAATGAAACAAAAACCTCAAAGCACACACCCGATATTAGTCACTTTACTAATTAAAAATGCATATTGCTCTGTGCCGCCTCGTGTTTTACATTATTTAAGCATGATTTTATAAGGTTACCTCAGCTCACAAGGATGTTTAATGCTAAATAAGACTGTGTAGTTGTGCTGTTTAGACATCTCCTTTGGGTGATTAAAATACATTATTCTAATGTAACACAATGCATATGTGATATATTTAGTGATGAGAATTTTTTCAAAGAACAAGTACGATAGCCGTATGTACTCTGTACAACAGTTGCATATTATTAACTAGTCAATTGTTGAAATAATTTGGTGTGACTTTCAGTCCTCAATTTTTCTCTGTGTATATCATTAAAAAAAATCTGTAAGCAATTGCAGCAACGCTGACCTGCTTATAAAAATCCATCATTATGGGATGTGTATGCTAACAATGAAGAATGCTATTTGAAAACTTGCTTTTTTGTTATCTTAAAAGAACAGATGGTAAATATAAGCTTACTCTAATGTATTAAAACACATAAAATTTTCCTTAACACTAACATGTTGACTTGCCAAATAAACAATTGCTCCTGCCTAAGTTTATTTTCAAACTTTCTAATTTAGCATGAATCATGTAGTAAATTTCAACAAAGACAAAAGTACATTAAAGCAGCTACCTGGAAATATTTCGGGATAAACCAAATCTTTGGGACAAAGCGGGTAACACCCACAATACACAGCTTCCAACCTAAAGAAAATTTAGAAAGAGGATATAAAAATATATTAAAAAGACATTACCATTATAGCCAGAAAGTGGTTTTGTTTGCTAAGTTAACAGTATGAGCCCAGAGTTAGCTGGGATAAAAAACATGGTCGGCAGTGCAATCCTCAAAGCCAAAGTTGCTCTTTTAAAAGATTTTATTGATCATATATGAATTTCATAGAACAGAACCAACAACATATGTTTTGTTCACTGAATTAATCAAAGCGCAGTTCTGCATTTTTTTTTTTGTTTTTAAAATACTGTTTAACACATTTTATAATCAGCAGATAAACACATGTAACAACATGGTAAAGTATGGACAGCTTTTCTTAATAATGCTGCAAAGCCCCAGAATGTTCATTTTTCAAAATGTTTAAATAAAACAGCAAATACTTAACTTTAACACTCTAGATGTAGAAATCATCGAGGCACTTTTAAAAACATCAGAAAAAAAATTTACAATCTGTTGTGATGGGTCATTTTCATTTTAAGTTAAAGCTTCAAAATAGTTTGCTATTAGGCAAGATGTAAA
Organism: Capra hircus; assembly: GCF_001704415.2. NCBI lineage: Eukaryota > Metazoa > Chordata > Mammalia > Artiodactyla > Bovidae > Capra > Capra hircus. The sequence continues at coordinate 83,539,957 of NC_030809.1, forward strand.
ACTATTCCCCTATTTTACTGAAAAACTCTCATTAAGATTACCTTAATAAGTATTTTGCTTTCTGGGCTGGAAAGTCAGCTCAGTTTCCATTTTATCCAAAAAAGAATACTCTTATTATTAAACAAAGAAACAATAAAGTTTCACTCTGTGAGAGGATTTCCCTAAGGACCAACTATAGCAAGTTTTTCTTCATGTCCTAGCAGTAAGGGTTAAGTAGAAGAAAGGTATTGCTCTTCAGTGATTGTGTTAGTCCTGCATAATGGCTATTGATCTGACATGTAATAAACCTTAAAGATACCACTGTAATTTCTGTTGGCTAGGAATTATGCAGTGAAATTCAAAACACTCTTTAAAATATGTTTATTTTATGAGAAACTTTGAATTGCATCCAAAATGTTGACCAAAGGCGGAATTTTATTTTGAACTGCAGATTTTTTTCAACCCAAGAATAGTTTGAAGTTATGTCAATGTTTACCTTGTTTATTTACAGTGACAAAGTACATGCAATTTAAGCTGTTTTTAAGTGGGTGATGTTTTCCCTATTTTATAACTGAAATTAGTTTAAATGAAAAGTATTTACTTTGAGCTGCAAAGTTTGGAAAAATACTGTGTTCAAAGTTCTGCTTGAGAACTGCTAGCAGTTTTAAGATAACACAGTGGAAAGGGATAGGTTCTAGTTACTAACGATTAATTTCAAAATCCAAACTAACATCTAATATTTATTTTCTTTACATACATAGGGTATGTGTAGAAATTCTTATCATAAGCACACTATAAACTGCACTGTGACTGCATTATAAAACATTCACAATAGTTCTGAGCACATAAACTGGGGATATTCTTTATGAACCAAAAGAAAATATGTACTTTATCTGAAGACACTCAGTTTTAAAATGCTGTGCCAATCGAAAAGCAAATACATATGAACATTCCCTTATAATTACATAAAATCAAAAGAGTGAAGTCACAGGCATTTCAGAAAGTGCACATGT